>NC_056732.1:1582906500-1583201500 GCF_019279795.1 Protopterus annectens | reverse complement strand
CCGCTGGGGACCTTTTCTTGCCTCAGCCGATGTCAGAAATTACTGAAAAAGTTAACAATTGTCTTTCTTGTGGTAAACAAATACCTCATAAGGATTTCCACTCTTACTGTCTTCCTTGCCTTGGCCCAGACCACGACGTCTCGGCCTGTGTAGCCTGTGCTCGCTTCAACAAGCGCACTCTCAGGCGCCGGGCGGAGTTCGCTGAAGATTTTTTCGGCGATAAATTCGCTTACACTATGCCGTCGGGTCTTCCGACATCACAAACTCCCAAGAAACGAAAAGACCGGGACCAACATCCTCGGCCCGCGTCTACCACCGACTCCACACCAAAACCCACCGCGGGTGCTCCGGTTCCCTCTGAGACGGGCTCTCCACCGCTCCGAACGGAAGACACCGCATTACCGACGACTCCGATTTCGGATATCACTCCGCCAGTTATTGATTTCCCTCCGGATACCGAAACCGAGGAAATGCCCGAGACCATTGCTGTAGACAAGGTCACTCCTGCACATGGAGCTGCCAGGCCTCCTATGGCCATGTCTATTAAGGCCTACACCCGGGCTAAGGCAACCAGCAAAACAAAGCATCTTACTACTAAAACCTTTCCTCAGCCTACTCCAGAGACACAAATTATGTCTATGGCTGCTGATTTAATTTCTATGATTAGAGGTTCACAGGCCCATCCTGAGAGAGGATCCCAGCCTCCTTCTGATAAAAGGCCCCGGGTTGAACCCTCTGACCCTCTTCCGTCAGATGAATACTCTGAGGGCTCTGTCCACTCTGATAGCCAGGAAGAGCTCTTCCAGACCTATGAGGACTCGGATGCAGAGGATTCCATCCCCTCGGCCTCCCCGCCTGAGGATATTTCTTTTGGGGAAGTTCTGCATACCATGAGGGAACATTTTAAGTGGCAAGGCCAGGAATATTCTGATTCCAGAAAACGCCTTCGGACTTTGCTTAAGAAGCCCCAGCACAAGGCCCTTAGCTATTCCTCCTGTACTTGATGTTTTGGATGATTTATATTCTGACTCTAGTGTTACCCCTGACTCTCTTCCTCCTGCTCCAGCCAAGCCAGACAGGTATTACAGGGTCCCAGAAACTCATTCCCATTTATTCAGGGCCCATACTGCTGATTTGGAAACTATTTCTCAGGGGCCTAAAGGAGTTTCAGCTTCCACCTCTAAAAATCCATTGCCCTCCAACAGGGAAGCTAGGTCATTAGAGAGATGGGGCAAAAAGGTTTACACATCCACTACCTTATCTATGAGAGCTTTGAATTGCCTTTTTCATATGTTACAATATCAGGATTTCCTGTTAGAAGATTTACAAAAAACATTGGCCACTCCTGATCCTTTAGACAGGAAGGCTTTGCAGGAAGCGGTACATAACACTCAGCAAGTAAGCAATCACTTCCTGCAGTGTGGATATGATGCACTGGAAGCTTCATGTAGGGCGGCTATGACAGGGGCAGTCATTCGTAGACATGCATGGTTAAAAGATCAACCTCTACCAGATCATGTAAAGGCAAAACTTCTGGATGCACCTTTGGAAAAGAACAAGCTTTTTGGTGCTAATGCTAAGGATGTGTTAAAGACCATCGAGGAAAAAGCAAAATCAGTTCAGACGGTGAAAGATTTCCTCCAGGTTCAACCCCCCAGATTCAGTAGGAATTGGCTTTCAAAAAACTGGTCCTTTCCTAATCCAGAAAAGTTTCAAAGGGGTAAAAACAGACGTGGCCGAGTAAGAGGCCAATACAGAGGTCCTTACAGGGGACGACATTGGCAGCCAGGAAACCAAAGAAGTGACGCAGGGGTTTCACCTGCCCCACAGCCGCAGTCTCAATGACTTTCCTCTACTTCCGCCTACCAGGGAACAAATAGAAGCTCCCTTGGGCGGGAAATTATCTCTGTTTGCAGAAAATTGGCACAGACTGACAAAGGACAAATGGATTTTGAACATTATAGACCGAGGCTACAGGTTCCATTTTCATACCTTGCCAAGAAAACAAGGCATGCCAAACCTACCACAAAACCAGAGGGCAGAGGCTATCAAGCAAATCTCTCTGCTGTCTCGAATGAAAGCAATAGAAAGAGTTTCACAACAAGAACAAGGCCAGGGGTTTTACTCAAGACTGTTCCTATTTCCAAGAAAAGAATCTCAATGGAGACCAATACTGGATTTGTCCGCATTAAACACTTTCCTCATAGTACCAAAGTTCAAAATGCTGACTCTACAGCAACTCCTTCCCATACTGGGCAAGGGGTCTTGGCTGGTTACCCTGGACCTCAAGGAGGCATACCTGCATGTCCCTTTCAGACACAGCTGCAGAAGATACCTCAGATTTCTTGCAGGGCCAGAGCATTATCAATTCTCAGCATTGCCATTTGGCTTATCTACTGCGCCCAGAGTAGTCACAAAATGCCTGGCTTCAGTAATTGCTCAATGCAGGCTCCAAGGGATACACATCTACCCGTACCTGGACGACTGCCTCATACAAGCGGACGACAAATTGATGTTGACAAAAAACTTGGACTATGTCATACGATTACTTCAAGCTCCTGGGATACACAGTCAACTTTCAAAAGTCAAGACTGCAGCCATCCCAGCAAATAATCTTCTTAGGCGCCAAATTAGACACAGCCTCTCAAATGGCTTACCTAACAGAAGACAAGCAAGAGAAGTTAACTCATTACTTCAAAGGTTTAGCAAAACTCACCTAGATGACTGCAAGGAGATTCCTACAGGCCCTGGGTTACATGGCATCCTGCATTCTCCTGGTTCCATTAGCAAGACTACACATGAGAAAGCTTCAGTGGTACCTAAAAAGCATTTGGTCTCAGCACAGCAACAACTTGGAGACAACCATACCGCTCATTCCATGCCTACAAAAGGAATTCCTATGGTGGGCTTCGGTGAGCCAGGCCAACACAGGTATGTCATACAACAAACCACAGATAATACAGACCATAACCACAGACGCCTCAGACCTTGGATGGGGGGGCGCACATGGAAGGCAGGTGTATACAGGGACAATGGTCTCAAAAGGAAGCACATCTGCATATAAATCAAAAGGAGATGCTGGCAGTAATGCATGCCATCGAGGCCTTTCAACACCAACTTCAACAAGGCCATTTACTGATACGGACAGACAACACCACTGTGATGTGGTATATAAATAAGCAAGGGGGCACCCACTCTTACCCCCTTTGCAGACTGACAATGCATCTTTGGGAAAAATCACTGAGCCTAAACATCCAGTTACAATCCCAGTTTGTTCCAGGCAAAGACAATGTGCTGGCGGACAGCCTAAGCAGGAATTTCACAGATCCACACGAGTGGAGGTTACATCCGAAGATCTTCACACAACTCACTTCGACATGGGGCAGGCCAGAAGTAGACCTATTTGCCTCTCACCTCAACCATCATCTACAAAAATTCTGCACAAGGACATACCATCCAAAAGCTTGGAAAATAGATGCTCTCTCATTCAACTGGAACTTCATAACAATCTATGCATTCCCACCTCTTCCACTGATGACCTCAGTACTACTAAAGATCAAACCAGAGAGACCCAAGGGAATCATAATAGCTCAGGACTGGCCAAGACAACACTGGTACCCACTACTAAGGAGCATATGTCACACCAGGAGGTGGGCCCTTCCCCAATGGCCTCTACTTTTGACTCAACACAATCTCAAAACAGTGCATCCAAACCTTCAGACACTGCAGCTAACAGCCTGGGAGATCCCATAAATAACCTCAACCTATCTCTCTCCAAGGAAGTTCAGCGGATACTAACAGAGGCTCGAAGACCATCCACCAGAAAGGTTTACTTAGCAAAATGGAAGAGATTCAGCAATTGGAATACCAGCAAGGGACATGATGCATCATTGTTGAACATCCCACTCATCTTGGAATATTTGGCGGATATGCTAAAGAACGGCCTCTCATATTCTTCCATAAAGATACATGCATCAGCTATTTCAGCTAGATATAACACTGATCCCCTCCTGTCTTTTCACACCCTTTGCTAAGGCAATTCCTCAGGGGAATCAAGAACATCAAGCCACCAAGAAAGGCCCCAGTGCCAGCCTGGGACCTCAATTTTGTCCTAGAAAAACTGACTCTACCTCCTTTTGAGCCAGCAGCTTCAGTTGACTTGCAATTTCTCTCATGGAAGACAGCTTTCCTGTTGGCAATTACCTCAGCAAGAAGGGTTTTGGAACTACAGGCCCTAATGGCAATACCACCGTTCATAATTTTTCACAGAAACAGGGTTTCATTAAGGACCAACCCTACTTTCATGCCAAAGGTGGTATCTAGGGTTTCTTTGAATCAAGCTATTCATTTGCCTGCTTTCTTCCCCAATCCTGAGAATAAGGGGGAAAGACTGTTACATACCTTGGACATTCACAGACAACTTCGATACTACCTGGACAGAACCAAGGCCAGTAGGAAGTCTGAACAACTTTTTGTAGCTTACGCCCCTGCAGTCCAAGGAAAAGCAATTTCAAAACAGACAATTTCAAAATGGATTGGACATTGCATCAGATTTTGTTATTCCTTTCATGGAAAGACTGTTCCAGCCAATGTCAGACCACATTCCACAAGAGCTACAGCCACCTCTACAGCATTCTTAAGAGGGGTGCCTACTAAGGACATTCTAGAAGCTGCTACATGGAGCTCCGTGCATACATTCTCCAAACACTACAATCTCCCTCTATACTCCAGATCCAGAGCAGGCTTTGCTTCGGCAGTCCTGCAGGGTTTGATTGCAACACCAACTTTTTCCTAGAGCATACCTCTTCCCCCAGCTAAGCTATGGTATTCTACCCACATGTTATGATTGCATTTGCATTCTTGAAGGACATAGTACAGTTTTGTACCTACCATAAATGTAGATGTCCGATAGACATGCAACTGCAGTCAGATTTTCCCTCCCTCCATACCCCCTCTATGCCTAGGACCCTCTCCTATCCCCGTTTCTCTTAGCTGGGGATATCTGTTATGGTGTATTTGTTTTATTGCTCATTTATTTCTCTGGAATCCTGTTTTTGTCTTCCAATTTGATTACAGCCTTCCTTGGAGGGCACCTGGCATCTGGGGCAAGAAACACTGAAGATGATGTCGTCGGCTGATGCTTATGTACTCCAGCCGCTCTGACGTCGGAGAGAAATGCGACATCAGCCGACGTCGGACCCAGACTTTGGAATCCGGCCGACCGAGGGCTGCCTGAGGCAGGACAACCCACATGTTATGACTGCAGTTGCATGTCTATCGGACATCTACATTTATGGTAGGTACAAAACTGTACTTTACCCCTACACGCACAAGCCACAACATTGATTATTTTCACACTGATCTTAGCCTTGGCTGTCAGCATTTTATGTCCAGAATCGGGAACAAATCCTGAAATGACAGACATTGAAATTTTTTTAAATATGAGCATTCTTAACTTGAAATGTTGACAAAATATGAGAATGTGAATTAACATGTATTTCCTGAAGTAAAAGACATATATAATTCGAGTTATAGTTCTTGTATAATCCACCAATCCACCACGTTCTCCTCCAAAAAATGCAACTTAGGAGGAATCGGGAATGCCAGGTCAACGTTTTAAGCCAAAAGCAGGGACATTTGAGAGAGAGAGAGAACGAGATGAATTTTCAATAACACAGTTCATTGGGTAATGTTTCTGCCATGCCAAAACAGTGCAGAAGGGGTTAAGTCATAGCCTTCTTAATCCTCGCTGCACTCACCACTTGGAAAATAAATTTTCAGTATTTTTCACTTACCTCAGAAAGAATAGTAGAGAGGGCCTGTTTAAAAATTAGGTATTCAGTGCTGATGTCCTTCAAGGATGCATCTGCAGTCATCACATATGGGTTGTCCTGCCTCAGGCAGCCCTTCGGTCGGCCGGATTCCAAAGTCTGGGTCCGGCATCGGCTGATGTTGCCCTTTCCCCGACGTCAGAGCGCCTGGGGTATAAAAGCGTCAGCCAACCCCATCTTCCTCAGTCTTTCTTGCCGCGTGGTGCCCGAAGCAGAAGCAGTTCGCAAGTGCCGGTCGGCCAGCTCCTGTAATTCAGCTAAACCGAAGACTTCAAAAGCTAAGTACCCCGTTGGGGACTCTTTCTTGCCTCAGCCGATGTCAGATAAAATTAATAATTGCTTAACTTGTGGGCAACAAATACCTCATAAGGATTTCCACTCTTACTGCCTACCTTGCCTAGGCCCAGACAACGACGTCTCTGCCTGTTCTGCCTGTGCTTCCTTCAACCGACGCACTCTTAGACGTCGGGCGGAGTTTGCAGAGGAATTTTTGGGGGCTAGTTTTGCTTACAATATGCCGTCAGACTCCGACTTCACATTTAATAAAGAAACGGAAGGACAAGGACCGACACATGCAGGCCGCGGTTTCGGCTGAAATCACGGCCTGGCCTACCGCGAGTGTCTCTGTCTCGGCTGAAACAGAGTCCTTGGTACTTCCTTCCACTGAAACCGTACAACCGACAACCTTGCCCCGGAGGCCACTACTGTATCGGTTATTGAATCTCCATTAGAATCTGGTGTCCAGGAACCTTCCGACACCATTCCTTTAGACAAAACTACTCCAGCACGTGGTGCAGCCAGGCCTCCTGCATCCATGTCCATTACGGCATTCTCTAGGGCTAAAGCTGCTAAACACTCAAAATCTATGCCTCCCAGGGTTATCCCTCAGGGACCCACTACAGGTTCTCAGATCCTTAGTCTAGCAGAGGACCTTATTTCACTAATTAGGGGCTCACAGCCTCATCCGGACAGGGGCTCTCAACCTCCTACAGAAAAAAGGCCCAGGGTTGAGCCCTCTGATCCCCACTCCTCAGATGAGACCTCTGATGGCTCTGCTCTCTCGGACTACCAGGAGGAGGCTTTTTTGGCCTATGAGGATTCTGATGCAGAGGAATCTATCCCTTCGGCCTCCCCTCCTGAAGAGCTGTCCTTTGGGGAAACTCTGCACACTGAGGGAGCATTTCCAATGGCAGGGCCAGGAATTCTCTGATTCCAGGAAGAGATTAAGGACTTTCTTGCATTTGCCTCAGCATAGACCTTTGGCTGTTCCCCCTGTTTTGAATGTCATTGATGATGTGTACTCTGAGTCTAGCACAACCCCTGACACTCTCCCTCCGGCTCCTGCCAAACCTGATAGGTATTACAGGGTCCCGGAATCACATCTTTTCCTTTACAAGGCCCGCTTTGCTGATCCAGAAACTATTTCCCAGGGCCCTAAAGGGGTTGCAGCTGTCACTACAAAAAATCCACTCCCCTCTGAAAGGGAGTCCAGGGCTTTAGAGCGATGGGGTAAAAAAGTGTATACTTCTGCTACCCTTTCTATGAGGGCTTTAAATTGTCAGTTTCATATGATACAGTACCAAGAGTATTTGTTAGATGAATTGCATAAAAAACTGTCTTCACCTGAACCCCTAGATCGCAAATCTCTTCAGGATCTGGTACATAACTCTCAACAGGTTAGCAACCATTTCTTGCAGTGTGGTTATGATGCATTGGAAGCTTCATGTAGGTCAGCTATGACAGGTGCAGTCATGCGTAGGCATGCTTGGCTTAAGGAACAATCTCTGCCTGACCATGTTAAAGCAAAACTTCTGGATGCTCCATTGGAAAAGCAAAAGTTATTTGGCTCCACTGCTCAAGAGGTCTTAAAGAAATTTGAAGAAAAGGCAAAATCTGTACAAACAGTCAAAGATTTTATGCAAGTCCAACCACCAAAATTCAGCAGAAATTGGCCTTCCAAGAACTGGTCCTTTCCAGACACAGAGATTTCAGAGAGGCAAGAACAGACATGCCAGAGGTAGAGGGCAAGCTAGAGGCTCCTACAGAGGACGTCAATGGCAGCCTCCCAACCAGAGAGGTAGTGCAGGGCCTACAACTGCTGCACAAGGACAGACTCAATGACTTTACTTTGACACCGCCAACCAGGGCTCAATTTGAAGCACCTTTGGGCGGAAAGCTTTCCTTATTCTCAGAAAATTGGCACATTATTACAAGGGAAAAATGGACACTCCAAATAATAGACAAAGGATACAGGTTCCATTTCCACACATTACTGAAAAGAAAAGGCATGCCAGACCTGCCACCAAATCAAAGGGCAGAGGCTTTGAAACAAATCTCCAACTTAATGCAAATGAAAGCAATAGAAAAGGTTCCTCTCTCAGAACAAGGCCAATGACTTTATTCCAGACTCTTCCTTGTTCCAAGAAAAGAAAAGCAATGGAGGCCTATTCTCGACTTGTCCGCACTGAATACTTATCTCATTGTGCCAAAATTCTAAATGCTGACTCTACAGCAACTCCTTCCCATGCTGGGCAAGGGGTCATGGCTGGTAACTCTGGACCTCCAAGGAGGCATACCTGCATGTCCCTATCAGACAAAGCTGCAGAAGACACCTCAGCTTTCTTGCAGGTTCAGAGCATTATCAATTCTCAGCATTGCCCTTTGGCTTATCTACTGCGCCACAGTATTCACGAAATGCCTGGCATCAGTAATTGCACACTGCAGCCTTCAGGGGATGCAAATATACCTGTATCTGGACGACTGCCTTATACAAGCGGACAGCCAACAAACTTTGGTAAAACACTTGAATTATGCCATCCACCTTCTTCAGGCCTTGGGATATACAGTCAACATTCACAAGTCAAGACTTGTGCCATTCCAAAGAATAACTTTTCTGGGTGCGAATTTAGACACAACCACCCAAATGTCTTTCCTCACAGAAGAAAAACAGTCAAGTACCGGATTACTTCAAAAACCTGTCAAGACAAACTCAGCTGACTGCAAGGAAAATCCTGCAGGCCCTGGGTTACATGGCTTCTTGCATTCTTCTGATTCCTCAAGCAAGGCTACATATGAGGAAACTACAATGGTACCTAAGGAGTTTATGGACTCGGCACAGTCACAACTTGGAAACTTTGATACCACTCATCCCATGCCTTCAAAGGGAATTCCTGTGGTGGGCTCAAGCAAGCCAGTCAAACAGGGGTCTGCCTTTCACCAAACCAATAGCCAGCCAAACCATTACAACGGACGCTTCAGACCAAGGATGGGGAGTGCACATGGAGGGGAAGGTGCATTCAAGGACTATGGTCACAAAAAGAGCTACGCATGCACATAAATCAAAAGGAAATGCTGGCAGTGATACATGCAATCGAGGCCTTCAAGCTATTTCTACATCAAGGCCATCTGCTAATAAGGACAGACAACACCGCAGTTATGTGGTACATAAACAAGCAAGGAGGCACCCATTCCTACCCTCTTTGCAGACTGGCAGTGAATCTATGGGAACTTTCCTTAACACTCGATATAGAGCTACAATCCCAGTTTGTGCCAGGAAAGGACAATATACTGGTGGACAGCTTAAGCAGGAACATCATGGATGCACACGAATGGATGCTGCACCCAGACATCTTCCATCAGATAACACAAGCATGGGGGAGACCGGACATAGACCTCTTTGCCTCCCCACACAATCATCAGCTGAAGAAATTCTGCTCAAGGACATACCACCCACAAGCATGGAAAGTGGACGCCCTCTCTTTCAGCTGGAGAACTCTAACAGTGTATGCATTCCCACCTCTTCCATTAATGACCAAGGTCTTACTGAAGATCAGGGCAGAGCAACCAAGAGTGATTCTGATAGCTCCGGACTGGCCAAGACAGCACTGGTACCCATTGCTAAAGAGCATGTCACGGACGAAACCATGGCTTATTCCACAATGGCCGCTTCTCCTGACAGCGCAATTACAAAACTCTGCATTCCAACTTGAAAACATTGCAACTAACTGCCTGGAAAATACCTCGATTCATCACCAGGAAAAGCTATCCAAGAGAGTGAAGGATGTCATCATGGAAGCTCGCAAGCCTTCCACAAGAAAGGCATACTCAGCAAAATGGAAAAGATTTCACACTTGGAGCACCACAAAGGGCCTAGATGCCAAAGTTATGAACATGGCACATATCCTGGAATATTTGGCAGAAATGCTCCACAATGGCCCGTCTTACTCTTCCATTAAAATTCATGCTTCAGCAATTTCAGCAGAGTACAATACTGATCCACCTGTCTTCTCTCATCCTCTCCTAAGACAGTTTCTAAGAGGAATTAAAAACATCAGTCCTCCAAGGAAACCACCAGTGCCTACTTGGGACCTTAACTTCGTGTTGGAAAAACTAACACTGCCTCCCTTTGAACCAACAGCATCTGCAGATCTACAGTTCCTGTCTTGGAAGACTGCTTTCCTTCTGGCCATAACCTCAGCAAGAAGAGTATCTGAGTTACAGGCCCTCATGGCAGTGCAGCCATTTCTTATCTTTCATCAAGACAGAGTCTCTTTGAGAACCAATCCTTCATTTATGCCAAAGGTGGTATCCAGGGTCTCATTAAACCAAGCTATTCACCTGCCTACCTTTTTTCCAAATCCACAAAACAAAGGGGAAAAGCTTCTGCACACCCTGGACATACACAGACAGTTGCGCTACTACTTGGACAGAACTAAGTTACAGAAAAACTGACCAGCTGTTTGTAGCATATGCTGCTGGTGCACAAGGAAAAGCTATTTCAAAACAGACAATTTCTAAATGGATAGGAAATTGCATTCGTTTTTGTTACTCCTTTCATGGAAAAGCTGTGCCAGCTAACATTAGACCTCATTCGACCAGGGCCACAGCCACCTCCACAGCCTTCTTAAGAGGGGGGTGGCTACCAAGGACATTATAGAAGATGCTACATGGAGCTCCTTGCATACATTTTCCAAGCATTACAATTTACCTTTATTCCAGATCGAGCAGGCTTTGCTTCGGCAGTCCTGCAGGGCATTTTAGCTACACCATCCTTTACATAGATCCTCCACCCCCAGATTGGCTATGGTATTCTACCCATATGTGATGACTGCAGATGCATCCTTGAAGGACATAGTACAGTTTAGTACCTACCATAAATGTAGATGTCCGATAGGTATGCATCTGCAGTCAGGTTTACCCTCCCTCCTTCCCCTCTGTATTATTCATTGGGTACTTATCCCTCTCATAGCTTGCTGGGGTTTTCTATTATGGTGTATTTGTTTTATTTATATTTATATATATATATATATATCTATATTTATTTATATATTTATGCATATATAATTCTGTGCATGCTTGGAATTTATTGCATTTCTCCAAATTTAGCCTTCCTTAGAGGGCACCTGGCATCTGGGGCAAGAAAAACTGAGGAAGATGGCGTCTGCTGACGCTTTTATACCCCAGGCGCTCTGACGTCGGGGAAAGGGCGACATCAACCGACGCCGGACCCAGACTTTGGAATCAGGCCGACCGAAGGGCTGCCTGAGGCAGGACAACCCATATGTGATGACTGCAGATGCATACCTATCGGACATCTACATTTATGGTAGGTACAAAACTGTACTTTTCTTACAGTTGTTGCCTTTTCTCTCCTGCTAGGGATGGAGAATTTAAATGAAGCACTGCTACTAGCAGCCAGCAACATTCTTCAGGCACATAGGCATGGTCAGGGAGTTTGCAACCACTGCAGTGAAGTATAATACAGTCTAGCTTAATCTGCATAGCTGTCACTTGACCCTGATTTTGCAGAATGCCCCTGCTTTTTGCCTCATTGTTGTCCTTTTTATTAGTCATTTAATTTTCTGGTAAATCGCTGAAGCTTACACTCAGTAGTAATGCCAAACACTGTCTTATACTTTATACCGTTGAAGGAAATGCATGCTGATGCAAACTGTTCTGTTAACCTTCTCTAAGTGAACCCGAGTAATTAAGTATTATCCCCAATTTTGCCGTTTCTGATTCTTGCCAAAGAAGTTGAGAGCTTTGCTCAAACATACAGAAATCTGGAGGGGAAGAAAGACGCACAGAGTGCCCAAACCATTCTTGGCATTGTTTGAGTAACTATTTTCTGTCATTCCTGATTTTTAGCCAGTCTGCAAAAAGGCGAAATGGGTGCAACCAGGGCAGAAGTGTTCATTTGTTTTCAATGCTGCTTGCCAGTGTAGTATACATGGCAGTGTTGAAAACCAAATAGACACTGCACACCTGGGAATTATAGAAGAGCACATATTCTGAAAACTGGAACATTTAACACCAGTACCAGTGAATTGGATGTTGCTTCATTTCCTGATTATCTGAAAGAAAAATGGACAGGTAGCAACTCTTTACGGTATTGCAGAGCCCTTTCTATGTAAGCATTTGCAGTTATAGTGAATATACAGTCTTTATGGTGAGCTTCTTGAGCTGCTAGTGTGGTAATGTGCAACTGTTCGCATTTAGGGAAATAACTTTTTTGTAGCATACTCCGAAGGATACATAAACGGTTTTCTACCACTACAGAGTCTCCTGTGAAACATCAGTTGATTTAATGAGCAAGCGTTTATATATTGCCTATGGTAGGGGGTATTTGTAGAATAATTTATTTAAATTTTAAAAAAAATTCTTGTTTTAACAGTGCTGAAGGTGAAGAATCTACTGCAGAATCCACCCACTCCCTTTCTGCACCTGCATCTCCAGCATCTCCATCTGAGCCAAAACCAGAAGCACAGAGTGATGAGTCAGAAAAATGCTTTGCAGTCAAAATAGAAAGTTTGCCATCTCGTTCTACAGGTAAACCTTTTGCATATCTTAAGTTTTTTTGAGCTGGAAAGGCTCGTTTTTCGTTTGTGTGTTCGTTCACTTTGTGTCACTATAGTTTAAAAAATAAACTTGTTCAAGCAGACTAGTTTATCAGTGACTTTCATCATAATTGCTGCAATGCATTCTGTAGAAAAGAGTTTGGCCACAGGCAGATGTTTTGAGTCAGATCTTAGTAGTACAGATCAGCATGTCTTTTGTATAGACAGGTTGCCTCACACATTGAGGACACCAGTTTCCTGATGCAACTTCATTTTTGCAGGTATTACAGATATAACTCTTGTTATAAGTTCATGGATTATACTTCGCTAATGACCACTATGCTTTTCATAAGCACAGGGAAGAATTCCAGATGTATTCCGCAAGTTAGTGCCTTAGAGGTTATTTTAAGGGGTATGTGAAAGGTAGGGCAAGATTTACATGCTGCGTCTGTCCATTAGAGACCTAGTTGCTAGACCCGGGGATGTTCTTCGTGTTTCACTGTTGCAGCCATTACATTTCATTAATCCTGCTGGCAGGTTGCCCTCAGTTGGCCTGAATTCTAAAGTCTAGGGTCCTGCCTCGGCTGCTGTCGCCCCCTTCCCTGACGTCAGGGGTATAAAAAAAGCAGCCAACGCCATTTTCTTCAGTCTTTCTTGCCGCGCAGTGCCAGAAGCAGTTCGCAAGTGCTGGTCGGCCAACTCCTGAGATTTTCGTGTTTGAATTTCAGATCTGAAGTCTTCAATAAAGCTAAGTACCCCGTTGGGGAAACTTGTTTTTCTTGCTCCAGACCAATGTCAGAAAAAGTAAACGTATTTTTTGTGGAAAGCAAATACCTCATAAGGACTTTCATTCTTACTGTATTCCTTGCCTAGGCCCAGATCACAACGTTTCTGGTTGTCGGTTTTGTGCTATATTTAACCAGCACACTATTAAGTGTCTGTCTGATTTTGCTTTAAACTATTTTGGACGCTGGTTTAATTATCCAGAAATGTTGTCTGATAGCCATCCGACTACGGGTGTTCACAAAAAACACAAAGAAAAGAAGAGAGATAAAGAACCAAGGTCCAAAACCGACTAAGCTTCTCCTAAGCCAGTCGCCGGTTCTCGGTGAGACGCTTTTGCAGCCCCTGATGCCCGCTGCTTTAGAGTCGCAGCCCGCTACCATCTCCCACGTTAGAGTAGGCCATGCTGCTGTAAACTCAGGGTATTGGAGCTTCCGATACTATTCCCACGGATGGGTCCGGAGCCGCTGAGCAGGCACCGACTTCTGAGGGTATATTCAGACCTAAACATCTTTACATTAAACCGACTTCAGCTTCAAAGACTAAAACACCTTCTAAAGCAAAGAAACAAACTCGAGCCACGTGGGCAGGCCTCTATGCCCAAAAAACAGATGCTCAAAATGGCCGAATACTTGATTACCTTGATCAGGGGTTCCCATCCCCCTCCTGATAAGAGGCCTAGGCAAGAGACTGAATCTTCAGATCATGTTTCTCTTTCTTCTGATTCCTCTTCTGATCAGGAATATTCTCTTCCCCCCCATGAGGATTCTGATGCTGAAGAATCTATACATTTAGCTTCTCCTCCACAGGACTATTCTTTTGGGGAAACCTTGCATACCATGAGGGAGCATTTCCACTGGAAGAGCCAAGATTTTTCAGAATCTAAAAAGAGGCTCAGGGATTTCCTTTTACTACCTCAACCCAGGCCTCTAGCCATTCCACCTGTGTTGCACATTGTAGATGATGTGTTTTCGGAGTCTAGTCATGCCTCTGACTCCTTACCTCCAGCTCCTATTAAGCCTGACAGATATTACAGGGTTCCTGACTCTCATAAATTCCTTTTTGAAAACCCTTCTGCAGACCCAGAAACTATTTCACAGGGTCCCAAAGGAGTTGAGGCTTCCTCTGCAAAAAACCCTACCCCATCTGACTGATTCTAGGGCACTGGATAGAAGGGGAAAGCATCTTTACACATCTGCTACCTTGGCTATAAGGGCCTTAAACTGTCAGTTTCGTATGCTCAAATATCAGCAACATGTCATGGCATTGCTTAAACAGAAAATGTTTCTCTGAATGTGTAGAAAACAAGGAAATGCAGGATTTATTGCATGCAGTTGAACTAGTTTGAAAGCATACTTTGCAATGTGGTTTTGATTCTTTGGAGGCCTCCTGCAGGGCCGCAGTTACTGGTTCTGTAATTAGGAGGCATGCTTGGTGAAAGGAACAAAATCTGCCTGATAATGTCAAAGTTAAATTATTAGATGCACCTTTACAGCATTATACTTTGTTTAGTGTTAAGGCAGAAAAGGTGTTAAAGAAAAGGGAGGACAAAGCTAAATCTATAAAAACTGGCAAAGATTTCTTACAAGTACAGCCACCTAGGTTTAGTAGACACTGACCTACAAAGAACTGGTCCTTTCCTGTGTCAGACAGACCTCAAAAGGGCAGATCCAGACCCCCTAGAGGCAGATACCAGGCGCAAGCTTCATACAGGTCAAAGCAATGGGGTGCTTCTACCTCCAGAGTTGGAGAAGACGAATCACAACCATAGAGGAAGCAGTCCCAATGACGTCCCCCTGCCTGCACCAAGCACTTATCTCCTGGCAGCACCCTTAGGGGGAAAATTAGCACTTTTTTTTCCTCAAAATTGGCACATTATAACCCAGGACAAGTGGGTTCTAAATATAGTGTCACAAGGCTACAAGTTCCATTTCCATAGCCTGCCAAAGGCAAACGGCTGGCCAGATCTGCCAAAAAATCAATGGGCAGAGGCACAAAAACAAGTCTCATCCCTCATGGACTTGGGGGCCATTCAACAAGTACCAGAGCAAGAGCAGGGACAAGGATTTTACTCAAGACTGTTCTTGGTACCCAGAAAGGACAAGGCCTGGAGACCAATACTGGACTTATCTATTCTGAACACATTCCTGGATATACCAAAATTCAAAATGTTGACTTTGCAGCAGCTTCTGCCCATGCTGGGCAAGAACACTTGGCTTGTGACTTTAGACCTAAAAGAGGCATACCTGTATGTCCTAATCAGACAATCATGCAGAAGATACCTCAGATTCAAGGCTGGCTCAATGCATTACCAATTCTCTGCACTGCCCTTTGGCTTATGTACTGCGCCCAGGGTCTTTACAAAGTGCCTGGCACCAGTAATTGCGTTCTGCAGACAGAGGAATACAAATATATCCTTACTTGGGCGACTGTCTAATTCAAGCAGAGAACAAGGACATTCTTCTACAGCATCTGGCGTTTGTGAAAAGACTTCTAACATGCCTAGGGTACACAATCAGCAAAAAGAAATCAAAACTAGTACCCTCTCAAGAGATAATATTCCTGGGTGCAAGCTTAAATACAACTGCCTAGATGGCTTATCTCACGCCAGACAAACAAAGGCAACTGTCTACCTATTTCAAAATGTTGGCAACAAAGGCCCGGTTATCTGCAAGAAAACTTCTGCAGGCTCTGGGCTTCATGGCATCCTGCATCCTATTAATTCCATATGCAAGACTGCATATGAGGAAACTTCAATGGTACCTAAAAAGTGTTTGGACTCAACACTGCCAAAGCCTGGAAACAATGATTAATCTCATTCCCTGCCTGCAACAGGAGTTTGGATGGTGGGCGAAGGCTTGTCACTAGAACAAGGGACAGCCATTCACATTACCCCCAGTCAGGCAGACACTAACAACGGATGCATCAGATTATGCCTGGGGGCCCACATGGCAGGAAGATTCATTCAGGGAACATGGACCTCAAACCAAATGCATCTACATATCAATCAAAAAGAGATGCTAGCTGTTCAAAATACCCTAACAGCCTTCAAGGACCTACTTCATCCGGGACAACAACTGATAGACAGACAACACCACTGTCATGTGGTATATAAACAAGCAGGGGTTCACACATTCTTACCCCCTTTGCAGACTGGCCATGACTTTGTGGGACACAGCATTGACTTACCAAGTACATCTGTAGGCACAATTCCTGCTAGGAAAGGAAAATACTCCGGCAGATGAATTAAGCAGAAACCTCATGGATCCCCACTAGTGGCAGCTGGATCCACAAGTCTACAGTATGATAACAAAGAAATGGGGATGCCCGGACATAGATTTATTTGCCTCCCCTCACAACTACCAACTAAAGAGATTCTGCACAAGGACTTAACACAGACAAGCATGGAAAGTGGATGCCCTATCTTTCAGGAGGAAAAACCTATCAGTATATGCCTTTCCTCCACTGCCTCTCCTTCCCAAGGTACTCCTAAAGGTCAGACAGGCGAAGCCAAAAATGATGCTGATTGCCCCCAGACTGGCCCCGCCAGTACTGGTATCCAGTACTAAGGAACTTGTCTCAATGCCCAGCTTGGACCTTACCTCAAATACACCATCTACTATCCCAGCAAAACAATCCGATCCTGCACAGCCAACTCAGGACTTTAAACCTCGCAGCCTGGCGGATAATGAAATCATACAAAGCACACCTCTCAGTAAAGCTATGATGGATGTCATTTTGGAAGCCAGAGGGCCTAGTACTTGAAAATCTTAAGCTGGAAAATGGAAGAGATTCTGTGCTTGGAACCAGGCACAAGGAACTGATAAAGCTGTACCAAATATTCCTCAGATTTTGCAATACTTAACTGAGTTGCTGGGCAAAGGCCTGTCTGTTTCATCCATTAAAATTCATGCCTCTGCCATTTCGGCTTATTACAATACAGAGCCACCAATCTTTTCTCATCCTTTATTAAAGCAGTACCTCAGAGGAGCCAAAAATTTAAGGCCTCGAAGGAGATCACCAATACCTGCATGGGACCTCGACTATGTCTTGGAAAAACTCACCCTGCCTCCTTTTGAGCCAGCTGCTACTACTGATATAAAGTTTTGATCTTGGAAAACAGCTCTGCTCCTAGCAATAACTTCTGCAAGACGAGTTTCAGAGCTACAGGCAGTCATGGCTGTGGAATCTTTTATCATGTTTTATCCAGTGTTTCTCTGAGGACAAACCCAACATTTATGCTTAAGGTGGTGTCCAGTGTGGCTCTTAACCAAACTATTCATCTGCCAACTTTTTATCCAAATCCACAGAACAAGGGGGAGAGAATTCTGCATTATTTGGACATACACAGGCAGCTTAGATTCTGCTTGGACAGAACCAAAATTTTCAGGAAGACAGAGCAATTACTACTGGCATATGCTGTAGGATCACAAGGAAAGGCTATCTCATAGGCTATTTCAAAGTGGATAGGCCACTGCATTAGTTTCTTCAATTTTCACCATGGCAAGGCAGTGCCTAAGGGCATTAGGCCACATTCAACCAGAGCTGCAGACACTTCAGCAGCCTTTCTCAGGTGAGTACCAACCAAAGACATTTTAGAGGATGCTGCTTGGAGTTCGGTTCACACCTTTACAAAGCACCATCATCTGCCACTTTACTCTAAATCCAGGGCAGGCTTTGCCACTGTAGTTCTGCAGGGCCTCATAACCGCTCCTAATACTGTTTAGCTCCAGCCTCCCAACCATAGATTTGGGACTCTACCCAAATGTAATGACTGCAACAGTGAAGCACAAACAGCATAGTACAGTTGTGTACACTTACCATAAATGTAGATGCTAGAGTGTTGCAGTCCAGGTTACCCACCCGCCACCCCCCTTTTTCTGCTGGAACTTATCTTTCCTTCTCTGATTTATACAACCTATGTGGTGTATTTGCTTGTAGATGAAGGTAAAGTTTATATTGGTGCATATATTATGTGCTAATTCCATATGCAAGACTGCATATGAGGAAGCTACAATGGTGTCTAAAAAGTGTTTGGACTCAACATTGCCACAGCCTGGAAACAATAATGACTCTCATTCCCTGCCTGCAACAGGAGTTTGTGGGAGACCTTATGTTTGGGTACACAGTCTATCTTATGAGAGAACACTTTAAATGGGATTGCTCAGACATGTCTGAGGCTCAGAAAAGTTTCTGTGACCTGATCTAGATGGAATCTCCTAACCCGGCTCCTATTCCTCCTGTCCAGCCTGCCTTCTTGGATGCTTTCGCTGCAGCATGCATGAATCCAGATTCCCAGCCACCTGCCCCTAGAAGGGCAGACAGATTATATAGGATACCTGATGCAGAGAAATTCCTATTCAAGTGCCCTCCAGCTGACCCAGCTACTATTTCTGTTGCTACTGAAACGGCAACCAAACTTCTCCCTACTTACCACTTTCCTGCCTGTACATAGCAAGGCCATGGAGAGGTGGGGAAAGAAGATGTGCACTTGTGCTACCTTAGCCTTTAGGGCTCCAAATTACCAGTCAGAGACTGCGAAATATTCCTTGACCTTAGACAAAGCCTTTAAAGAACTCTGTGATATCCCTGACTGCTCTACAAAGGCATCCCTGTCTTCCTTGCTCGGGCTCATCTCCTAAGTTAATAAACACTCTCTCAGGTGTGCGTATGGTGCATCTGTGGTTTCTGCCAGGTCAGCTGCATCTGCTTCTGTGTTGAGGAGATGCTCTCGGCTGCCTCTACAGCCCCTCCCGGATTACTTCAAGGCCAAACTCTTTGGTGCACCTTTGGATCACTCTGCCCTTTTTGGCACCAAGATGGCTGAACTTTTCAGATCTCTAGCAAAAAGGGAAAGAACTCCAAGACCTAAAGCATCTCCTTGTCTCTCCAAGCCCAAAATTCCAAAGGGACTACCAGGACAAGACACAATTCATAAGAAAGACTTCAAGGCCCTCTGCCCCCTCCAGGTCTAGAAGATACCACAGGAGACAATCTACTCAGCCTAGGATTTTTCAGTCCACTGCTCAGAGACCTCCCTTTCCAGAAAATGCAGGCAGCGTTGACTGCCTGCCTTCCTTTCTTCCCCCTCCTCCCCCCACCAGACCTCTATCCTGCTGTCTCTCTCACTGCCTCCCTGCAGTGGGCCCTAGTGACATCCGACAAATGGGTTTGACAATCCTGAGGGTTGCTTCATGTCTTGGATCTCTCCTTCTCCAAGACTACCTATCCCCCCCCCCCTTCTCAGTGGTCCCTCCTACCAGAGGGTCCTAAGCAACCTGTTACTCCAAGGCACCATAGAACTAGTTCCCCCCTTGGCTCGAGGGAAAGGCTTCTATTCCAGAATTTTTCTGGTGCCCAGGAAGGAATGATCATGAAGACCCATCCTAGACCATTCCCGTCTCAACCTGTTCTTGAATGTCCCCTCTTTAAGGATGATAACACTACCCATTCTCTTTCCCCTCATCCTTCCTCAGGCCTTCACGGTGACCCTGAACATCAAGGAGGCCTATTTACACATTCCAGTAAAACCGTCCTCCAGGAAATTCCTCAGATTCAAAGCAGGCTCCTCTCATTTTCAGTTCTGTGCCCTGCCTTTTTGGATTCTCCACTGCACCAAGGGTATTTACAAAATGCCTACCCCCAGTCATTGCTTACTGCAGGACAAGGGGTATGCAAATTTTCCAATACCTTGACCTTCTCATTCAGGCAGCAGACAGACAAACCCTCCTTGCCCATACAAAGGACCTTCTGCTGCAGTTTGTAGGGTTCCTCATAAACTTCCCCAAATCCCAGCTAAGTCCTACACAAGACATTGTCTTCCTTGGATGCAGAATCAGGACAGACCTTAGGATGGTCTTCCTACGGGAAGCAAAAGTGCTTTCCCTGACACACCACCAACAATCTGCCGCCCTCTCACCCTCCCTGACTGCAAGGGAATTCCTCAGACTTCTTGGGTATATGGCAGCTACTATTCCCATGCTACCCCTGGCAAAGTTACACATGAGGAAAATGCAGTGTTATCTACGCTCTGTTTGGACCCAGCACTCTCACCCCCCCCCCCCACCCTGAGTTCAGGATCCCACTCCTCCCCTGCCTCCACCAAGAACTGAAGTGGTGGCTGGCCCAGGTTGCCCAAAACTTAGGCCTTCCCCTGCAAATGCCCTCCCCTTCCCAAGTCATGCACACAGACATGTCAGATCTGGGCTGGGGGGGACGACTATGGATGCAAGAACGGTGCAAGGTTTGTGGACAAACACAAATACTGGCACATCAACATTAAGAAAATGTAAGCCATACTTCTTGCCCTGCAGACCTTCCAGCTTTTCCTTAGACAGGGCATACTAAAGATCTTCACAGACAACAACACAGTGATATGGTACCTGAACAAGCAAGGAGGGACGAAGTCCTACCTCCTCTGCAGGCTAGCTCTACAGCTGTGGGATCTGGCCGTCTCCCAGGGCATCTCCCTCTAGGCGGCCTACATCTCATCCCAACACAATTGTCTGGCAGACTCTTTAAGCAGAACCACCTCAGACAATCACGAATGGATGCTGTCAGGAGATGTATTCCTAAATCTGATCCACAGGTTGGGTATCCCACAGATACACCTGTTAGTCTTCCTCACAAACAGGCAACTCTAGAGCTATTGCTTCTGAACTCACGACCCAAAGGTACTACCAACAGATGCCTTCTTAATGTCGTGGAAGGGGAGATTCCTGTACACTCCCTCCCCCTTTCCCCTCTGCTCCAGACAGTCCTAGTGAAAATTCAGCAGGGCTCACCAAAAATCTTGTTGGTGACTTCCTACTAGCCAAGGCAGCACTGGATGTTCTTTGTGTTTCACTGATTCAGTCATTACTTTTGGGTAATTGTCTGGCAGGTTGCCCTCAGTCTGCCTGATTAACAAAGTCTTGGGTCTTGCATCGGTTGCTGTCCCTTCTTCCATGATGTCAGGTCATCAGGGGTTATAAAACATGCAGCCGACGCCATTATATCAGTCTTTCTTGCCGTGCGGTGCCCGAAGCAGAAGCAGTTCGCAAGTGCTGGTCGGCTGACCGACTCCTGAAATTTTCATTTTCGAGTTTCAGAACCAAAGTCTTCAACTTAAAGCTAAGTACTCCATTGGGTAGACTTTTTCTTGCTCCTTACCGATGTCAGTAAAAGTTAATTGCATTACTTGTGGAAAGCAAATACCTCATAAAGATGTTTACTCGTATTGTATTCCTTGCCTAGGCCCTGACCACGACATACCTTGCTGTCGGTTTTGTGCTTTATTTAATCAGCACACTATTTGTCGTCTGTATATTTTTGCCTCTAAGTATTTCGGTTCTTGGTTTAATTATCCAGAAATGTCATCGGTTAGCCGTCTGACTACCAGGATTCCGAAAAAAACCCCAAAGATGAAGACAGAGACAGGCCGCCGAGGTCCAAAACTGCTGACGACGCTTCTCCTAAGCCACTCGCCAGTTCGCCGGTACTCAGTGAGGCGCTTTCACAGCCCCTGATACCCGCTACTTCTGATTTGCAGGCCTCTACTGAGACACATTAGGAGTCCGGTATGCCGCGAGATACTTCAGCTATGGAACCCGCGGATGTCTCTACCTTGGATGGGTCCAGAGCTGCTGTGCAGGCACCGGCTTCTGAGGGTGTATTCAGGCCTACGGACTTGCATACTAAGGCCTAAATCTCGATCCGTGTCTAAAAAAAAACAATGCCCAGGCCACATGTTCAGGCCCGTATGCCTAAAAAACAAGTGATAAAGATGGCTGAAGATCTAATTACTCTAATCAGGGGTAGTCAACCCCCCCCCCCCAAGAGACCTAGGGCTGAGCTTGATTATGAATCTTCTGATCAAGATTCTGTTTTTTTCTGACTTCTAATGACCTGAATTTGTCCATACCTACTCATGAGGATTCTGATGCAGAGGATTCCATTCCCTCTGCTTCCCCTCTTGAGGTTTTTTCTTTTGGGGAAGCTTTACATACTTTAAGGGAGAATTTCCACTTGGAAAGCCAGGAATTCTCTGATTCAAAAAAGAGGCTTAGGGATTTCCTTCTTCCTCAGCATAGGCCTTTGGCTATACCTCCTGTGCTAGACATTGTTGATGTGTTTTCGGAATCCAGTTTAGCCCCTGATTCCCTGCCTCCTGCTCCTAGTAAACCTGACAGATACTACAGGGTTCCTGAGTCCCACAAGTTCCTTTTCAAAAATCCTTTTGCAGATCCAGAAACCATTTCTCAGGAGCCCAAGGGTGTTGAGGCCTCTACTGCTAAAAATCCTACCCCTTCTTATAGAGACTCCGGGGCGCTGGATAGATGGGGTAAAAAGGTTGATACTTCTGCAACCTTGGCAATCAGAGCTTTAAACTGCCAGTTTCATATGTTAAAATATAAACGGCATATTATTGGACTGCTTAAACAGAAAATGATGTTGATTCCTGACGGTGTAGAAAATAAAGATTTACAGTATTTAATGCATTCTGCTGAACATGTTGGAAAATGTACTTTGCAATGTGGTTTAGATTCATTAGAGACCTCTTGCAGGGCTGCTGATGTTCATCGTGTTTCACTGTTTCAGTCATTACACTTGGGTTATCCTGCTGGCAAGCTACCCGCAGTCGGCCTGAATTCCAAAGTCCTGGTCCGGCGTCGGTTGCTGTCGCCTCTTCCCTGACGTCAGTTCGCCAGGGGTATACAAGATGCAGCCGACGCCATTTTCTTCAGTCTTTCTTGCCGCGCGATGCCCGAAGCAAAAGCAGTTTGCAAGTGCCGGTCAGCCAACTCCTGAGATTTTCGAAATCGTATTTCGGATCCGAAGTCTTCAATAAAGCTAAGTACCCCGTTGGGGAAACTTTTTTTCTTGCTCCAGACAGATGTCAGAAAAAGTTAACAAATGTATTTGTTGTGGGAAGTAAATACCTCATAAGGATTTTCATTCTTACTGTATTCCTTGCCTAGGCCCTGACCACGACGTTGCTAGTTGTCGGTTTTGTGCTAGAGTTCACCAACACACTATTGAGCGTCGGTACGATTTTGCCTTTCATTACTTTGGCCGAAGGTTTAATTATATAATGCCGTCGGAACAGCCGACGACCGGAGTTCATAAAAAGCGCAAGGATAAAGAAAAAGGACAGGCATCAGAGGTCCCCAACAACGAAGCCTCTGCTAGGCCAGTCGCCGGTTCTCAGTGAGGCGCTTTCGCAGCCCCTGGCACCTGCTACCTCAGAGCCACAGGCCGCTTCCGACTCCCACGTGGAGACAATTAGGCCTCTGGATACTTGAGGTATTTGACCTTCGGAAACTTTTCCCTCAGATGGTTCCGGAGCCCCTGAACAGGCATTGGCTTCTGAGGGTGTTTTCAGACCTACACAGTTATATATCAAGCCAACCTCATTTTCCAAGACTAAAACAGCTTTAAAGACAAAGAAACAAGTACAGCATTCTCCTGGGCAGACTTCCATGCCTAAAAAACAGATGTTCAAAATGGCCGAAGACCTAATTACTTTGATCAGGGGTTCCCATCCACCTTCTGATAAGAGGCCTAGGCAAGACACTGAATATGATTCTTCTGATCAGGTTTCCATTTCATCTGACTCTTCTTCAGAACAGGGATACTCTATTCCTCCCTCTGAGGATTCTGATGCTGAAGAATCTATCCCTTCAGCCTCTCCTCTTGAGGACTATTCTTTTGGGGAAACCCTGCATACCATGAGGGAGCATTTTCACTGGGTGAGCCAAGATTACTCAGAATCTAAGAAAAGGCTCAGAGATTTTCTTTTACTGCTTCAGCACAGACCTCTTGCTATTCCACCTTTACTAGACATTGTAGATGTATTTTCAGAGTCCGGCCTGTCTCCTGACTCTCTACCCCCTGCACCCGTTAAGCCAGACAGGTACTACAGGGTTCCAGATTCACATAAATTTCTATATAAAAACCCTGCTGCTGACCCAGACACTGTATCTCAGGGTCCCAAAGGGGTCAAGGCTTCCACTACAAAAAAACCTGTCCCTTCTGATAGGGATTCTAGTCGACTGGACAGATGGGGGAAAAGAGTTGTTTACACCTCTGCTACCTTGGCTGTAAGGGCTTTAAATTGTCAGTTTCATATGCTTAAATATCAGCAATACTTAATGTCACTGTTAAAACAGAAAATGTTGACAAATTCTGAATGTTCTGAAAACAAGGAAATGCAGGAGTTATTGCATGCAGCTGAACAAGTGGGAAAGCATACTTTGCAGTCTGGTTTTGATTCACTGGAGGCCTTTTGCAGGGCCGCTGTTACAGTCTCTGCCATTCGAAGGCATGCTTGGTTAAAGGAACAGAATCTGCCTGATCATGTTAAAGCAAAATTATTGGATGCTCTATTACAGCATGATACTTTGTTGTTAAGGCAGAAGAGGTGTTAAAGAAAATGGAGGATAAAGCGAAATCTACGCAGACAGTAAAGGATATTTTACAGGTTCAGCCACCTAGATTTAGCTGGAACTGACCTTCTAAGAATTGGTCCTTTCCAGTGTCAGGCCACAAAGAGGCTGATGCAGACACCCTAGAGGCAGATCTCAGCCCCAAGGCTCATACAGGCCTAAACAATGGGGTGCTTCTACCTCCAAAAGCAGAGGAGACAAATCACAGCCATATAGGAAACAGTCCCAATGACTTTCCACTGCCAATGCCAAGCACTTATCTTTTGGCAGCACCCTTAGGGGGAAAGCTAGCACTTTTTCACAAAATTGACATATGATCACCCAGGACAAATGGGTCTTGGATATAGTTTCTCAGGGCTACAGGTTCCACTTTCACACCCTTCCAAAGACACAAGGTATGCCAGACCTGCCACGCAATCAGTGGGCAGAGGCACAAAAGCAAATTTCATCTCTCATGGACATGAGGGCTATTCAACCAGTACCACAGCAAGAGCAGGGACAAGGGTTTTACTCACGACTTTTCTTGGTACCCAGAAAGGACAAAGCCTGGAGACCAATACTGGACCTGACTGTTCTAAACACTTTTCTGGACGTTCCAAAATTCAAAATGTTGACACTGCAGTAGGTTCTGCCCATGCTGGGAAAGAAGGCTTGGTTCGTAACTTTGGACCTCAAAGAGGCATACCTGCATGTCCCAATCAGACAATCTTGCAGAAGATACCTCGGGTTCATAGCTGGCTCAGTGCACTACCAGTTTTCTGCACTGCCCTTTGGCTTATCTACTGCGCCCAGGGTCTTGACAAAATGCCTGGCACCAGTAATTGAATTTTGCAGACAGAGGAATTCAGATATATCCCTGCTTGGACTATTCAAGCAGAGAGCAAGGACATTCTATTAAAGCATCTGGCGTTTGTAAAAAGATTACTAATTTGCCTAGGGTACACAGTAAACGAAAATAAATCAAAACTAGTACCCTCTCAAGAGATAATATTCCTGGGTGCAAGCTTAAGTACAACTGCCCAGGTGGCTTATCTCACACCAGACAAACAAAGGCAACTGACTACTTACTTCAAAAAAATGGCAACAAGGACCCAGTTACCTGCAAGAAAAATTCTGCAGGCTTTGGGCTTCATGGCATCCTGCATTCTGCTAATTCCATATGCAAGACTGCATATGAGGAAGCTACAATGGTATCTAAAAAGTGTTTGGACTCAACATTGCCACAGCCTGGAAACATTAATTACCCTCATTCCCTGCCTGCAACAGGGGTTTCGATGGTGGGCACTGGCCTGTCACCACAACAAGGGACAGCCATTCACTTTACCCACAGCCAGGCAGACACTAACAGATGCATCGGATTATGCCTGGGGGGCCCACATGACAGGAAAATGTATTCAGGGCACGTGGCCCGCAAACCAGATGCATCTTCATATCAACCAAAAAGAGATGCTAGCTGTACAGAATGCCGTGACAGCATTCAAGGACCTACTCCATCCAGGCCAACTGTTGATAAACACGGACAATACTATAGTCATGTGGTACATAAACAAGCAAGGAGGCACACATTCCTACCCCCTCTGCAGACAAACCATGATTTTGTGGAACACAGCATTGACTTATCAAGTGCACCTGCAAGCTTAATTCCTGCCAGGAAAAACAAATACTCTGGCAGATGAACTAAGCAGAAGACTCATGGACCCTCACGAGTGGAAACTAGATCCACAAGTTTTCAGCATGATAACGAGGAAATGGGGATGCCCAGACATAGATCTATTTGCCTCCCCTTACAACTGCCAGCTACAGAGATTCTGCACAAGGACTTATCACACACAAGCATGGAAGGTGGATGTTCTATCATTCAGCTGGAAAACCCTTACAGTATATGCCTTTCCTCCACTGCCTCTCCTCCCCAAGGTACTCCTAAAGGTCAGACAAGAGAAGCCAAAAATTATACTGATTGCCCCAGACTGGCCACGCCAGCACTGGTATCCAATCCCAAAGAGCTAGTCTCAAGGCCCATCCTGGACTGTACCTCAAATTCCTCATCTACTGACCCAACAAAACAATCAGATCCTGCACAGCCAACTCAGAACCTTAAATCTGGCTGCATGGCGGATAATACAACCACTCAGAACACATCTCTCTAAAGCAGTTGTGGATGTTATTTTGGAGGCCAGGAGGCTCAGCACCAGAAAATCTTATGCAGAAGAATGGAAGAGATTCTGTGCTTGGAACCAGGCACAAGGAGTTGACACGCTTGTTCCAAATATTCCTCATATTTTACAATACCTAACTGAGATGTTGGACAAAGGCCTATCCTTCTCATCAAATAAGATCCGTGCCTCTGCCATTTCAGCTCATTACAATATGGAACCACCTATTTTCTCACATCCACTGCTAAGGCAGTACCTCAGAGGGGCCAAAAACATAAGACCTCCAAGGAGAGCACCGATACCTACATGGGACCTCAATTTTGTCTTGGAAAAGCTCACACTGCCTCCTTTTGAGCCAGCCAATACAGCAGAGATAAAATTCTTATGGAAAAAAGCTCTGCTCTAAGGACGAGCCCAACATCAATGCCTAAGGTAGTGTCCAGTGTGGCTCTTAATCAGACCATTTACTTGCCTACTTTTTATTCAAACCCACATAATAAAGGGGGGGAGACTTCTGCATTCTTGGGATATGCACAGACAGCTCCACTTCTACTTGGACAAAACTAAAGATTTCAGAAAGACTGAGCAACTTTTAGTGGCATATGCTGCAGGATCACAAGGAAAGGCTATCTTAAAGCAAACTATCTCCAAATGGATAGGACACTGTATTCGTTTCTGCTATTCACAACATGGCAAATCGGTGCCTAAGGGCATTAGGCCACATTCAACCAGAGCAGCAGCCAATTCAGCAGCCTTCCTCAGAGGAGTACCAACCAAGGATATTTTGGAGGCTGCTACTTGGACCTCAGTGCACACTTTTCAAACTACTACCACTTACTTCTTTACTCTAAATCCAAAGCAGGCTTTGCCACTGCAGTTCTGCAGAGCCTCATAGCCACTCCTAATTCTATTTAAACCCAGCCACCCAACCTCAGCTTTGGGATTCAACCCAAGTGTAATGACTGCAACAGTGAAACACTATGAACTTAGTACAGTTGTGTACCTTCCATAAATGTAGATGTTCGAGTGTATTCACTGTTGCAGTCCAGGCTACCCACCCACCATCCCCCTTTCTTTGCTGGGACTTATCTCTACTTATCTATTCTATACAACTTATGTGGTGTATTTGCTTGTAGATGAAGGTAATGTTTGTTAGTGCGTGCTTTTTATAAGTGATATTTTTAGCCTACCCTTTTGGGCGCGCCTGATATCTGGGGCAAGAAAAATTGAAGAAAATGGCGTCGGCTGTATCTTGTATACCCCTGGCGCACTGACTTCAGGGAAGAGGCGACAGCAGCCGACGCCGGACCAGGACTTTGGAATTCAGGTCGACTGCGGGTAGCCTGCCAGCAGTATAACCCAAGTGTAATGACTGAAAAAGTGAATACACTCGAACATCTACATTTATGGTAGGTACACAACTGTACTTTACTGGGTCTGTGCTTGGAAGGCATGCTTGGCTTAAGGAGCAATCTTTGCCTGATCATGTTAGTTAAATTGTTGGATGCTCCTTTATATCAGGGCCGCCTGTTTGGCAGTAAGGCTGAAGAAGTTCTTAAAAAGATGGAAGATGAAGCTAAATCTATGCAAACTGTTAGATTTTTTTACAAGTGCAACCTCTAAGGTTCATTAGGCACTGGCCTACTAAGAATTGGTCCTTTCCAGCCCCTTCCAGATCTTCTCAAGCCAAACCCAGGCACAGCAAAAACCCCAGGTTTCAGTCCCAGGGGCCTCTCAGAACTAAGCATTGGGGACCTCCACTTCCAAATCAGGAACTACGACACCCCCCCCCCCCCACCTATGGTAAACAGTCTCACTGGCTTCCTTTTGAAATTTTCATGCACTTATCTTTTAACCGCTCCTTTGGGATGAAAGATTGCTCTTCACGCAAATAACTGGGAACTCATAACCCAAGACAAATGGGTTTTAAATATAGTGTCCCAGGGATACAGATATCATTTCCACATGTTGCCAACACCAAACGGGTGGCCAGACCTGCCTCCAAATCAGTGGGCAGAGGCTCAAAAACAACTAATTTCCCTCTTAAACATGGGGGCTATTCAACTGGTACCAGAAGAGGAGATAGGACAAGGTTTCTATTCCAGGCTTTTTCTGGTACCCAGAAAAGACAAATCATGGCGTCCAATCCTGGACCTGTCTACTCTAAACACCTTTCTGGAGATTGCAAAATTCAAGATGCTGACTCTTCACCAGTTGCTACCTATACAAGGCAAAAATGCCTGGTTGGCAACTCTAGCTTTAAAAGAAGCATACCTGCACTATCCCAATCAGGGAATCTTGCAGAAGATACCTACGCTTCAGAGCAGGCTACTTGCATTATCAGTTCTCTGCACTGCCCGTTGGCTTGTCTACTGCACCCAGGGTATTCACAAAGTGCCTGGCTCCAGTAATTTCATTTTGCAGGCAAAGAAATATTCAAATATATCCATACCTGGACGATTGTCTAATTCAGGCAGAAAACCAGGGCATTCTTTTAAATCTGGCGTTTGTAAAAACGGTTCTAACTTGTCTGGGGTACACCATAAATGAAAATAAATCACAAATGGTACCCTGTTAACAGATCACATTCCTGGTTGCAAGCATGAATACAACTGCCCAGATGGCTTTCTTCATACCAGAGAAGCAAATTCATTTGGTAACTTCAAACAAGTGGCCACAAAAACCTTGCTATCTGCAAGACAGATACTGCAAGCCTTGGGATTCATGGCCATCTGCATTCTTCTAATTCCATATGCAAGACTGCATATGAGGAAACTACTATGGTATCTAAACAGTTTATGGAGTCAACATTGTCACAGCCTAGAAACAGTGATTCCTATCATACCTTGCTTACGCCTGGAGTTTCTATGGAGGGCAGAGGCCTGCCACCAAAGCAAGGGACTACCATTCACAATACCCCCTGCCGCCCAATCCCTAACTACAGATGCATCAGACTATGCATGGGGGGCTCACCTGGCTGGGAAGTGCATTCAGGGCAAATGGAACCCAAATCAAATGTACCTACATATCAATCAAAAAGAAATGTTCGCTGTACAGAATGCTCTGACAGACTTCAAGGGCTACTTTCTTCCAGGACAACTAATGGTAAAGACGGACAACACCATGGTTATGTGGTACATAAACAAGCTGGGGGGTACACATTCCTACCCCCTCTGCAGACTAGCCATGGCATTGTGGAACACAGCCTTGAACTACCAAGTGCACCTACAAGCTCAATTCCTGCCAGGAAAATTGAATACACTGGCAGATGGAATAAGCAGAAACATCATGGATCTACATGAGTGGAAACTGGAACCACAGATTTTCAACATGTTGACATGTGAATGGGGGAGCCCAAACGTAGATCTGTTTGCCTCCCCCCAGAACTACCAGTTGGACAAGTTTTGCACAAGGACTCCCCATGAACAAGTCTGGAAAGTGGATCCTCTGTCCTTCAGCTGGAAAAACCTATCAGTCTACGCCTTTCCCCCTCTGCCTCTGCTCTCAAAGTAAAAAAATAAACGTCAAACAGGACAAACAAAGGATGATTGCTCCAGACTGCCCGCGCCAACACTGTTACCCCCCTCTTGCGCAGTGTCAACAATATCTCCATGGCACCTGCCTCAGATCCCTTCCCTGCTGTTTCAGCAGGAGAACCAAATTCTGCACCCTCAGCTTCCAACATTGAACCTTGCACCCTGGCTAATCACTTAAATTCACACTTATCCCTCAGCAAACCTGTGATGGATATCATCTTGGAGGCGAGGAGACCTAGTACTAGAAAATGTTATGCTGACAAATGGAAAAGATTCTGTGCTGGAACCAATCTTTAGGGATGAGCACAACAACGCCCAATTTACCTCAGATTTTGCAATACTTAACTGAGATGCTTCACAAAGGCCTGTCTTTTTCCTCCATTAAAATCCACACCTCAGCTATTTCAGCTCACTACAACACAGAACCACCCCTCTTCTCTCATCCTTTGCTCAAGCAGTATATCAAGGTGGTTTCCAGTGTGGCTCTTAATTAGTCCATTCCTTTGCCAACCTTCTTTCCCAATCCACAGAACAAAGCGGAATGGATTCTGCATTCCTTGGATGTGCACAGACAACTTAGTCTACTTGGACAAGACGAAATCTCAAAGAAAATCTGAACAGTTGTTTGTAGCATTTGCTACAGGGGCAGAGGGGAAGGCTATTTCAAAACAAACCATTTCTAAATGGATAAGCCTGTGCATTGTTTTCTGCTATAAGCACCATGGAAAACCTATCCCCCAGGGGATCAGATCTCACTCCACCAGGGCTGCGTCTACTTCTGCACCCTTTCTCTGAGGTGTTCCTACCAGGGATATCCTAGAAGCTGCTTCCTGGAGTTCTGTACATACTTTCACCAAGCATTATCATTTACCAATTTTCTCTAAATCCAGAGCTGGTTTTGCCACTGCTGTCTTGCAGGGCCTTATAGCTGTCCCTAATACTGCATAAAGTCCTCCTCCCAACCATAGCTTTGGGAATCTACCCAAATGTAATGGCTGCAACAGTGAAACGCAAAGAACATAGTACAGTTGTGTATACTTACCATAAATGTAGATGTTTGAGTGTATTTACTGTTGCAGTCCTGGTTACCCTCCCTCCAGCCCCCCTAGTTTTTTTCTAGCTATACCTCTACTTTCCTTTACTATGCTTAAAAGCCTTTTTGGTGTATTAGCTTTTGGTTGGAGGTCTACTTATTTTGTGCTTTTCTGTTTTATTTGCTCCCCATTAGGGAGGCACCTAACATCTGGGGCAAGAAAAACTGATGTAATGGCATCGGCTGCATGTTTTATACCCCTGACGTCATGGAAGAAGAGACAGCAACAGACAACAGGACCCAAGACTTTGTTAATCAGGCCGACTGAGGGCAACCTGCAAGCAGATTACCTAAATGTAATGACTGCAACAGTGAATGCACACACTACATTTATGGTAAGTGTACACAACTGTACTTTCCCCCTACTTCATCTATCCAAGGGCAATCACCACAAGTTGCCCCCTCAGTGGATCTACTTACACAGCACAAGGGGACACTTAATTCACCCACAGTGGAGATCCCTGCACCTCTCCTTGTGGCTGATGGGATTCTGATTCCCTTCAGACACCTGTACAACAAGGACCTGCTCTCAGTCCTGCCGGAGGCCAGGAAAGCCAACACAAGGAAATCTTATCTTTCTAACTGGAGAAGGTTTTCTATCTGGTGTCACAAAAGACAGATGGAGCCACTGTGCAACGACTTTCCTCTGAATTCTGTCTTACTTGTGTGAACTCTTGAAGACAGGCTTGTCTTACTTCTCCTTAAAAGCACACCTGTCTGCCATTTCTCCCTGCTTGCCTATGGAACCTCTGCTAGCATCCATACTTCCAGCCAAGCTATTCCTAAAGGGTGATGTTAAGTTGTCTATCTCGCCTTCATTCTTGCTGGTTGGATCAGCTCCGACTCTGCCATCTTCTAAAGATCGAGAGCTACAAACTGGCTCGAGGCCTTCCCATGATGCCTGGCGCTAGATACCCAGATGTCATTTGCCGCTTCTGCTGCGAGGTTGCTCTACTGGCTCAGGTCGTATAAAACTTCTATATTGTCTTTTTTCTGTCACAACTTACTAAATATCTAGAGTAGAATTATCGTTGAGTTATTTCCCTTATTTTGTATGAGTTTTTTTAGCTGAATCCTTGTTTTTTCTCTTCAGAAACTCGTTTTACTTAGTTTCCCTTCCCCCTTCTACTTCTCCCCTTTTTCCTCTAAGGTTTTCCGTTTAAGTTAGAGGATAACCTTATCTTTAGGTGTCCGTTTGAGTTAGAGGATAACCTTTTTCTTCTCCATTTCTTTAAAAAAAAAAGAAAAATCTTTTATTATCACTGTTAGTTTGGCTATACTTATTACAGTTGTTGGTATACTGTCTGTTCTGGTAACTTGTAGTGTATTGTTGTTGTGTTAGTACCCTAACCTTTGTGTGAGTGTGTTTTTTCTTTGGGCTTGCCTGTCAATATGTCCAAAGATCCTAAGCCGTCCGGATTCAAGAAGTGTGACTCATGCTGTCAGAAGATGTCTCTGACAGATGGTCACACTTCTTGTGTTTATTGTCTGGGCTCCGTGCACCTGCAGGACTCTTGCTCCATTTGCCATGCGTTCTGTCCAAGAGTCCTGCAGGAGCGCAAAAATAAATCGATCCTTAGAAGGTTTACTTAAACCTCAAGATTCACTGGCTAAGGCTCAGCCTGTGAAATCTTCCAAGGCTCCTAAACCGTCTGTTTCCAGTTCGGAGCCGTCGTTGGGTGAATCTGTACCTTCCATTTCGGTTACGGCTGGAACTGATACTCCTCCCTCCTAGTCGGCTCCGATACGCTGTTCGGAGCCTTTTGGGAATCGAAAAAGGTCCGGGTCTCCCTCTCTGGAGTCGATACGCTCTGTTCCGAGATCGCCTCTGCTCCAATCGGAGCGTAGTCATCGCTCATCCCACTCTTGTCTGTCCTCAAGACTTTCTGACCATGACTTGGAAAGACTTCTTCCACTGCGTCTGGAGCTGACCACGCCTTCCGACCCCAAGAAGACCAGCAAAATTCATTACTGCCCCACAGGACAAGCAATTTTTGACAAAAGGTGTCCCCGTTGATGCCATGGTGGTAGTGGCGGCCACGAAGGAGGAGTTGGCTGAAACTTCATCTGTTCATCCTCCTAACAAGGACTCTAGGACGATGGACAGATATGGGAAGCGGATGTTTCTTCAATGACTTTTACCATGAAGTCTCTGAATTACTTGTGCCACTTTACCCGTTTACAGAGGGATCTCCTTAAAGAGCTTGGAGATGCCCTTCAAGATCCATCAGCTGAGGGGGCCCAGGCCAAGGTTGCCTTCCAGCTGGCAACTCTTAATTCAGTGGTTAACTCCTCCATTAGGCTCATTTCGTATGCAGCCGATGGGGAGAGTAGAGCCACAGGCACAGGCGTCGCTCTGAGGAGACATGCTTGGATGCGGCTTTGTAACTTTACGGAACCTTTCAGAGCGTCTTTCACCAACACCCCCTTTGATGGTTCCTCTCTCTCTGGATTTCAGGTGAAGGACACCCTTACCAGGTGTGAACAGGAAGGCAAGAGACTCTGCTGTAGGGGTCCGTTGTTTCACTCCTTCCAGACCATATCCCAAGGGTCAGAAGAGTGGAAGGATGTGGTTCCGGAAATCCCAGGGAGCCCTGCCTGACACACATGGTGAGATTTCTTCCAGGGCAGAGGAGGGAACAATAAGAGATGCTGCCCTCGTGGCAGTGGGGGTCCGCAAAATCAGGGCAGCAGAGAATCTTTCTCTGACGAGCCCATCCAGCAACCCTGAAGGGTTGCCCACCTCTGGAGGCAGTCGGGGGAAGATTATCGCTGTACCCAAGAGCCTGGCAAGACATAACACAAGACAAATGGGTACAGTCGGTTATATCTGGAGGTTACAAAATTCCCTTCGTTCGCGCACCATTCTTGCCGAACAAGTCCCTTCCAGATGTTCCACCCAATCTAAGGGATCAAGCAGTTCAGGAAGTTGCAAAACTGGTAAGAAAAAGGGCCATCCAGCAAGTCCCAGCAGACCAGCAAGGATCCGGAATTTACTCAAGGTTTTTTCTGGTACCAAAAAAGACAGGGGACTGGAGACCCATTTTGGATCTCAGCAGACTAAACAGGTCTGTACAAAGAACTAAATTTCGGATTGTCACGCTACAGTCCATTTTACCTTTCCTGGGTCAGGACAATTGGATGTGCTCCATAGATCTTCAGGATGTGTACTACCACATCAAAATGGACAGGCGCTCCAGAAGATTCCTGCGCTTCTAGCTGAGAGCCAGCCATTATCAGTTCAGAGCTCTCCCCTTTGGTCTCACCACAGCCCCCAGGGTGTTCACCAAATGTATGGCAGTAGTTACCACTCATCGGAGACGGCAAGGATTCCAGGTGTTTCTGTATCTAGATGACTGGCTCCTCACTGCTACCACCAGGCATCATCTTCTGCAAGCCAGAGACTATACCATACAGACTTGTTTCAGAGTAGGTATCACTATAAATTTCGAAAAATCTGCTTTGTCGCCTTGTCAGTCTATCACCTTTATAGGTGCAAACTTAAATACAAAAGACAGGTCAGCCAGCCTTCCACCAGACAGAGTGTTAGTTATTCGGCAGCATGTCCAGGTCTTGTTAGGTTGCATGAGAATTCAAGCCAGGTTCGTACTTCAAACCCTGGGTCTCATGGCAGCGGCAATCATACTCGTCCCTCTGGCCCGTTTCCACATGAGGATTCTCCAATGGCTCCTTTTCACCCAATTGTCCTTTCAGCAGATTTTCATGTCTCACATGGTTATTACAGAAGCATGCAAAAAGCACCTTGCGTGATGGGTGGTCTCCCCATCAGTACCCCTGGGCAGACCATTTGTACTTCCCCCTCCAGTTGCTACGATAACCAAGGATGCCTTTCTGAACGGGTGGGGGGGGGCATTATCAGGGCAGAACAGTCCAAGGCACTTGGCAACCTCAGGAGTACCATCTGCATATAAATGTCTTGGAGATGAGAGCCATGCTTTTAGCGTTGCAAGCTCTTTAGGACTCTCTTCCTACCGGGACCATTGCAATTCAAACGGACAATATGTCAGTTGTATGGTACATCAACAGGTGGGGCGGAACCAGGTCCTACCCCCTATGTCGAGAAGCACTCAGGCTCTGGCAGTGGGTGATCTCTTCCCAACGGTTTCTGACTGCAGCGCATAACCCTTGGAAATCCAATGTCATAGCAGACAGGCTGATCAGAGCTATTCTGCCTCACGAGTGGTCTCTGAATCAAGTAGTGGCGGACCAAATCTTCACAAATGGGGGCAACCTTGCTGCGACCTCTACCATCCCCTTCAACAGCAAGTGCAGCAACTTCTCTCTCCTTCCACATCCAGAGTATTCCCCCAGAGACGCTCTAGTCCACGATTGGCCTCAGGGACTTCTATATGCATTTCCCCCGTTTTCTCTAATTCCCAAGCTGATACAGAAAGCTACCGTATTGGGTTGCAAAATGATCCTCATTGCCCCGTACTGGCCTCGACAAATATGGTTTCCGTTCCTGCATCATTACCTTATAGAGCAGTCTTGGACTCTGGAACCAATTCCAGACCCTTCTGATCCATCAATCGGGTGGGCTGCATCACTCCCTACAATCTCTCAAGCTCACAGCTTGGTTGCTCCACTTCAACCCTAGCCAGGCTTCCAGATATCTCCCAATCAGTGCGTGAAATCATTTTATCATCGCACAAGTCTACCACTAGAAAAACTTACGCTAGTAAGTGGAAACGTTTTTCTTCCTGGGCAGAGACTAAGAATATAGATCCTTTTTCAGCCCCTGTTCACCACATCTTGGAATTCCTCGCTGAACTTTTTAATGCCGGCTCCGCTTTGGCTACAATTAGAGTGCATTTAGCCACAATCTCAAATTTTCACATTGGCCTTTCAGAAAGTAGTATGTCTCATAAGTTTTGTAAGGCCTTCCTCAAAGGAACCACTCTGCTTAGGCCCCCGGTTAGAGATCCTCCACCCCCATGGGATCTGAACTTGATTCTAGCCTCTCTAGTTTTGCCCCCCTTCGAACCGGCAGCTTCCTGTTCATTGAAGTTTTTATCGTGGAAAACACTTTTTCTGGTAGCAATCACTTCAGCCAGACGAGTTTCCGAGCTGCAGGCTCTTTGTACACGTCCCCCCTACCTAGTGTTCCACAAAGACAGGGTTGCTCTTAGGACTAATCCTTCCTTCCTTCCTTCCTAAGGTCTTTTCTGAGAACAACTTGAATCAGTCCATTGACCTTCCTGTGTTTTTTCCCAACCATTCCAACAGGGCGGAATATAAGTTACATCAGTTAGATGTTCACAGACAACTGCGTTTTTATTTGCACAGGATTAAGGCCTTCAGAAAATCGGATCAGCTTTTCCTCTCTTATGCAGAGTGCAAATAAGGTATACCAATATCAAAAGTAACTTTATCCAGGTGACTGACTTCTATCATTACTTTTATCTATCCGCTGAGGAATAAACAATTGCCTTTTAAACTAAAAGGGCCCTCAACCAGAGCATTAGCCACTTGGGTTACTTTTCATTCTAGGTTGTCCATGGAATCTATTTGTGCAGCAGCTACGTGGGAAACCCTCATACTTTCATCTTGCATTATAAGTTGGACGTGATTTCCAGGAGCAGAGCTGATTTTGGTTCCACTGTTCTGAAGAGTCTGTTCCATTGAGCCACCCAGGATGTTAAGTGCTAGGGACGCTGTCCCAACCAGCAAGAATGAAGGCAAGATAGATAACTTAACATGAAGAAGTTATGTACCTACCATAACGTTCCATGTTGGTTGTCTCCTCTCGCCTCCTTTCTTGCCCCCCCCCCCCCCCCCCATCCCTCTATCCTACTAGACCAAGAAGAGTTTTCTCCAATATTGCTCAGGCTGAGTCTTCTCTGGCTATCCCACTCTACCTAGTGGTCTTTACAGCTGGGCTTATGTATGATAAGGATAGGATTCCTTCATTATTTTGTCTGCTGTTAGTCTTACCAAACGAGATCTGGGTATTTAGCGCCAGGCATCATGGGATATGGAGAGGCTTTGAGCCAGTTTGTAGCTCTCGAGCTTTAGAAGATGGCCGAGTCGGAGCCAAGGATCGGCTCCAAACCCAACCAGCAAGAAAGAAGGCGAGAGGAGACAACTAACGTGGAACGTTATGGTAGGTACATAACTTTTTTTTTTACACTTAAGACCCCCCAGAAAACTGACCCCCTCCTCACTGGGACCTTAACTATGTGCTAGAAGAACTCATTGTGCCACTCTTTGAACCACCTGGCAAGGCTGCCTTGAAATTTTGCACTTGGAAAACAGTACTACTAGTAGCTCTGACATCAGCCAGGAGGGTCTCAAAGCTCCAAGCCCTTATGGTACCCCATCCTTCCTAGTTTTCCATATGGACAGGGTCACCATCAGGATTAATTCTTCTTTCACCCCCAGAGTGGTCAATGACCTCTCCCTGGATCAAGCTGTTCACTTATCCACCTTCATTCCAAATCCTCAGGGAGACGGTGAGAGAGTCCTTCACTCCCTAGATGTCCACAGGCAACTTTGATTCTATTTGCATAAGACCAAGCCTTTACGCAGATCAGACCAGCTGATTGTTTCATTCCATCCCATGGCTGTGGGGAAAACAAACCATTTCTTCTTGGATTGTTAAGAACGTTTCCTTTTTTTATTATTATTTATTTATTTTTGTAACCACACCATGGGAAGGCACTGACGCGCAACGTCAGAGCCCATTCCACAAAAGCCATGGCTTCCTCTAGAACTTTTTTAAAGGCCTAGACACCAACTCCATTCTGGAAGCAGATACCTGGTCCTCTGTGCACACCTTCACCAGACACTGTAAACTGCACCACATCTCCAGTATCAGGGCAAGATTTGCCAGGGCTATCCTGCATGGCTTCCTGGAATCCTCATCCAGACCACTTCCCAGCCAGCAGTGAGCTTTTGTACTCGCCCACTAGTGAATACTGCAGCATTGGAATAGGAGGACACATGAAAGTTGTGTATAATCTTACCATAACCATAGATGTCCTTCTCTTCCATGTTGCAGTATTCCTTCCCTCCCACCATCCCCCTCTTATCCTTGCGCTTGTTCTCTATGGCTTTCTGTACAGGCTGTGCCATCAGGGCTGGCTCCATCTGGGGCTTCTTAGTTCTGAGGACCGGTGCACACAGACGTCACATTTATGGCCCACGTACCTGCCAACACTTCAGACATCTGCACCATCAGGGACTGAAAAAGCTTTGGAACCTTCGCCGGACAAGCTGATCGGAAGAAGGGTAAACCCACTAGTGAATATTGCAACATGGAAGAGAAGGACATCTATGGTTATAGTAAGATTTTACACCGCTTTCCTTTCTTGTCTCAGTGGTCATAAGGGCAGATTGTGCTCCTCTTGGGGAACATCTGGAGTTGAATCTGTTAGGCAAGAAAGACCTGAAGATCGTGCCACCTGACGACTCGTTATACCGCTGGCATTCTGACATCGGCTAGGGAGGGTGTCTGCTGGCTAGAGGGTGATGAAATTCTCTGGTACTTGGGCCAGCTGTGGGTTCTGTACATCAGGAAGTCACATAAGTTAATACTGCACCATTAACCTTATCAAACATCTCCAATTATGGTGCGTTTCCAATGCAGGTGTACTTGCCTCATTAGTCATCTACCCTGTATTTGCCTAGGATGAGGGAAGGGTTAGGATTGAGACAAAGCTCTGGGTGGTGAAACAGCCCCTTGAGAGTTCTCCTTTTCATTTTCACTTGGGAGAGCCTTTTCCTTTACTTTATAGACTTGCCTTTCTTATGTTGGACCACTTCCATTGGTGAGAATGAAGCTATGGGCAGTGTTTTCATAGTAGCCGTTTTTCCAAAAGGTCTTAGTTTACTGAGTATTCAGAGGAGGATCCTTTCACCATTCTTTTCTTAAATCAACTTGTCCTGCCACTCCACACATCCCATTTCTTTTGAAGAAAATGAGAACTCTTTCCCTGAATTGATCCTTGGATGTTCATGTTTCAATGTTGCAGCCCTAACTGATGGGATTTCCTGCAGTGGAAGCCCTTGGCCAGCCCCACTACCAGAAAATGTCCTCCTCCTCCACCAGGAGCCAGTGGACACCCTGATGGATGTCAGGCTATACAAGCATAAAGGTAGTCAGCTGGCATCAAAACATCCCCAGTTCGTTCTTGCCGTCAGAGCCTAGAGCAGATTGCTAATAAGTGTGTCGGTCAGTCTGCACCAGAGGAAAGAAGACGTCTAAAACTAAGTACCCCATTGAGGAGTTTTTCATTTATTTCTTAACGAATGTCAGAGAAAGTTAATGGTCTCCACTGTGGCAAGCAGTTACCACACTGGGGATTTCACTTTTTTTAGCTAGCTTGTTTAGGCCCTGAAAGTGAAGCACCCAACTTTCAGTTCTGTGCTCTTTTTAACAGTAGGATGATCAAGCATTCGCCTGAGATGCAATGCGACTTAATGAGTCATTAGGGCTCTCTCATACCATGTCATCCACCAGTCAGGCTGAGTTTGATCTCTGTAGGTATAAAAAGCAGCATCCAAAGCATAGGGTACTAGGCAACACTCGTCCACCAGTCCTGCCAGGCTTGCTATCTAAGAAGGTGAAACACTTTTACAGTCTCCTCCAACTGAAGTTGGGGCACAGTCCTGTATTGAGACCCATTTGGGGACCAGTATGCTGCTGGGTTCCTCTACTTCTGCACAAGTTGAAAGGCAGCCTATTGATTAGGTCTAGAGCCAGTTTGTAGGTTTCAACTTCCAGTGACTGTTTTCCATCTGCTGAAGGGAAGACAAAAGTCCCCTATCGTCATGTTTGCTTCAGTTCATTGTTCTCGTGATGCATCCATCCGTGCCCTAGCGCTGACATCGCCCATAGACCTTAACCCTAAGGCCTCACATAAAAAAAAGGCAGCATCTAACTTGCCCCAGCTAAGGCTTAAGGGCTATCATTCCCAAACTCAGGCCCGTCAACAAGACCTGCTTAGGCTGGCTGAGGATTTCATTTCCATAGTGTGGTCTGCACACCTTAGCCTGCCTGGTTCTGCCCCTGAATCTTTTCTTTGTAAAAGGAAAATGGGGCATTTTTCCTAGGAGTCTTTTGATTGAGGATGACAATGAGGAATCCACCTTTAAGGAAGTTTTTTTATGGCTTCCTGTGGAGATTCATATTATGATGAGGACCTGGCCTCAGCTTCACCCCTTGAGTACATATCTTTTGGTGAGACTCTACATCCCTGAGGGGACACTTCGTATGGGATGCTCAGGATTACACCCAGTCTTAGAAGAGGGAAAGGGAATTTCTAAAACTTCCTGAGCATAAAACTTTTTTCCATACCTTCAGTCTTAGAGGTGGATGATGTCTTGTTTGACTCATACTTGCAGACAGACTCCCTTGCTCCTGCCCCTTGGAAGCCAAACGAATATTAAAGTTCTGGATCCTCCTAGGCACCTTTTTAAGAACCAGGTAGCAGATCCTGAAGTGGTGACCTAGGGTCCTAAGGGTGATGAAGCTTGCACTACAAAAAATCTCCTTCCAACTGACAAAGTAAAGCCTTGGACAGGTTTGGGAAGAAAGATAACACATCTACTACCTTGGTTATCAGGGCACTCAATTACCATTTCATATGGTCATTTAATCAGGAAATCTTCTTGGACCGGATGAAGCAATAATTGGTGGTAGTTAAAAATAAGGCCTTCCCTGAGGTGTTGCTAGACTTGCGCAACTTCTGCTCTCAAGTAGCTAAGCACTCCTTGCACTTTGACTGTGATGTTGTAGAAGCACCCAGCAGTTGAAAGATCAGTTATTAGAAGACATGCCTGGCTGAGGGAGCAGTCTCTCCCTGAACATGTGAAATCTAGTCTTTTGGATGCTTCTTTGGACAAAGAATACTTTGTTGGTCTTAAGTCTGAAGTAATACTTGGATAAGGCCGAGTCCAGACAAACTGTCAAGGACTTTCTTCAAGTTCAACTTCCCTGCTTCAGCTGCAACTATTCTACCAAAGACTGGTCCTTTCCTGTTTCCCAGTCTAAACCGAGACATAGAAGACCTAAAACGGACAGGATTCAAGAGTAGCACTAACAATTGAAATAGTGGCAAGCTGATTCCAGTAGGCTTATTGGATCCTGTCAGCGGAGTCCCAGCAGGAAGCAATCATGACTCACCCATGCAGCTCCCCCCCCCCCCCTTTCCCCTCTATCAAGCCCCACACCAACCTTCCTAGCCACTTCCACAGACTAGGATAAAAAATTGGAGATTCATTACCAGGGATCAGTAGGTACTAAAAAAAAATCATAAAAAGAGGCTGCAAACGTCAATTCAGGCAAGACAAAAATAAAACACAAACTGGTAATGAGCGACCAGGATGTTCCACGGTCGGGGTAAACCACAGCTAATGCACAGTACTCTCTTTCATAAAAATGTCCACTGTTGATACATACACCAATAAATCCACGCTGAAGAGGTTTCTTCAAGTTTCTACAGCAATAATGGATGTTTATTCTATAAAAACAGGTTCAAAAACAGATACGAACAACACAATCGTCAGTGCAGCAAATTGCAATCCAATAATTTACCCGGGTTTCGTCCGCCAAGATGAACTTCATCAGAACCTCCAACCCACTCAGGCTTCCCAGATATTCCATTGAATCAAAAGACAGCGGCTTTAAAGCAAATTCACTTACTGTGTGTACCCAAGGCTGTGTGGAAACAGTACACAAGTGAATAGAAGGAACAGTATTTTACTCAAGGTTCTTTCTAGTCCAAAGAAAAGAAGGCTCCTGGAAACCTATCCTGGACCTGACGAAGCTCAACAGGTTGTTGCATGTACCAAAATTCATAATGCTATTATTAAAAAATGCTGCCCATGATTTCTGGTTACCCTAGATAAAGATGCATACTTCCACATTCCTATAGAAACATCTCACATGAGGGTCATATACTTCAGAGCAGATGCAAAGCATTATCAGTTTTGTGCTGTGCCCTTTGGCTTGTGTACTATGCCTGGCCCCATTGATAAACTTCTGCAGGTAAAAATGCATTTGAATTTATCTCTACCTTAACGACTGTTTTATTCAACCTATAAATCTAAAAAAACTCAGATTTGCTTTATGCCTAAGAAGTCCTATCCTATCTGGGTTCATCAATTTCCGAATAGTCTCAGACAATCCCCACAAACAGGATTGTGTTTCTGGGAGCTTTAGTATACTCCTTTCTTCAAAACTGTAAACTTTTCTAGTTTCTAGCACTATATTTATAAAAACTTCCCAGAGGAACCACCTCACCGCCACAGAGTTCCTCACAGCTTTGGGTTTCATGGCCTCTTGCAGCCTCATAATCCCTCTTGCCAGGCTGCATATGAGGAAACTAGAAATGTGTAGTGCCAGCACTCAGTCTCTCAACTTCAAGGTGAAACTTCTCCCTTGTCACAGGAAGGAGTTTGCTTGGTGGGCCCAAGCCTGTTCCCCTCAATCTGGCCTTTCCTTCAGGGTTATTCCTCAGGACCAGACTCTGACCACAGATGCCTCAGATGTAGCTTGGAGGTCTCACTGCAACAACCTACAAACTCGGGCAGATGGAGCTCCAGTTCTAAAACAAACACATCAACTAAAGAGTACTGATGGCAGTCCAAAAAAGGTCTGATTGCTTTTAAAGATGAATGGAAACCAGAAGTACTCATAGTAAAGACTGACTGTACCTTGGTTTTGTGGTATGTAAGCAAGCATGAGGGACTCGCTGTTATCCTTGTTCACCTAGCCATGTATCTTTGAGAAACTGCAAACTCCCCTAGGTCTACGCCTCATGGCTCAGTATCTACTCGGAGAAACAAATCAACTGGTGGATCACCCAAGTATGAGCCTTTTAGACCCTCACGAGTGGTAGCTGCATAGGGAAGTTTTTTTTTAAGCATAGCCAGAGAATTGGGTGTGTCAGAGATGTACCTTTTGCCACAACAGACTCTCACTTGGAAAAGTTTTGCTTTAAGACTAAAACTAAGTCAGCCTGGAGAGATGGTTGCCTTGGACAGGTTTATTCTTTTATGCTTTTCCTCCAATAGCGTTCCTTCACAGGGTACTAATGAAGATAAGGGAGGAAGGGCCACTGGTCATTCTTATAGCCCCAGATTGGCCAAGACAACACTGGTATTGCCTAATGCTCAGTCTCTGCATGAAGGAACCATGGCTGCTGCCTCAGTGAGTGGATCTGTTGATCCAGAACAAGGGCACTGTCCTACATACCATCCTGCACCCACACAAACTGACAGCTTAGATATGAACAGTCTTAAAAAAGCCAGAAGACCCTACTACAGGAGAATCTTAATCCACCAAGTGGAAGAGATTTACTGTATGGTGCAGACAAAAGGGATAGAACCCCATTCACTCTCTGGATCCTCCATTACATTCAGTCTTAACAGAACTTTTTGACAAAGGGCTTTCTTAATTTCTTTATTAATATTCACACTTTGGCAATTTCAGCCTGTCTGCTCTCTCGATCCCCTTTCTTTTCCCACTTGTTCAGGAAATAGTTCCTGAGAGAGATTGATGTCCTTCTATTCATATGCTGCAGTATCTATAACATGAGGGAGTCCGCCTCCTGTTTATTCGTACATCCAGCCATTATACCGAAGTTAAAATGCTGCTGCAAAGGTATGTGCTACAGCTCGCATCACATAGCATATTTCTGCCATAAACGTACATCAGGTATGAAGCGGATATCAGCACGCTCCTACCTCAGAACTTTTTTGTTGCCTGTTTGACTGCCAGCTCTGGTTGTCACTTGCTTTGGAAAGATGTTCTTAGTGTTTCACTGTTGCAGTCATTACATTTGGGTAATCTGCTGGCAGGTTGCCCTCAGTCGGCCTGAATTCCAAAGTCTTGGGTTCTGCGTCAGTTGATGTCTCCTCTTCCATGATGTCAGGTCGTCAGGGGTATAAAACATGCAACAGACGCTGTTTTCTTTAGTCTTTCTTGCCGCGTGGTGCCCGAAGCAGAAGCATTTCGCAAGTGCCGGTCGGCCGACTACTGAAATGTCAGTGTGGAAGGCAGATTCCACATAAAGACTCACACAAACTCTGATTATTCTGTTTAGGCCCAGAACATGACCATACGTCTTCATCTCTAAAACTCTTAGGAGGCATCTCACTTCCCCTAGACTGTACTTGAAGAATCAACATCTGAAGTGTCTTACGGGGATATGGACCCGACGTCGGGACCTTTGGAAGAGCCGCAAGTCAAGAAGGCTAAGAAACCTCTGCTTGTACCTATAGCTGCTCCCTGTATTCAAGGCGTTTCACCCGTGGCCGATGGAGGCCCGGAGGCCACATCGGTAACCACAGAATCTCCTTTGACAGGTACGTCCGATCCGGGTGCCGGTGGGTGATCCACGACTTATTTCCGAAGGCCCACGTGGGGTTACTCGGGTAGTGGTTCAAGAAGATGTTCTTTCAGACGTCTTTGAATGTCTGACGTCTGGCCCTCCTACCTCCACTGCATGTCAGAGGCTCCAAAGAAGAAAAAACAAAAAAACAAGCATATCTCTTTGGGCCAGAAAGCACTGCCCTCTGACCAAACCCCTGACTGGCAGGCCTTTACTCAAGGCCTCTTCAATGCCTTTATGGCCTTACACCAGCCCGCAGCTCCTGTTCAGGCCCCTCCCTCCTCCACTCTTGGTAAAAGGCCTCTGGAAGAAATTTCCTCTGAGGAGGAATACTCCTCTGGGGATGAGTCTTTAACTTATTCCTCACAGATTTGATGTTCATCGTGTTTCACTGTTGCAGTCATTACACTTGGGTTATCCTGCTGGCAGGTGGACCCACAGTCGGCCCGAGTTTCAAAGCCTTGGTCCAGCGTCTGTTGCTGTCGCCTCTTCCCTGACGTCAGTGCACCAGGGGTATAAAAGATGCAACCAACACCATTTTCTTCAGTCTTTCTTGCCGCGTGGTGCCCGAAGCAAAAGCAGTTCGCAAGTGCCGGTCGGCCGACTCCTGAGATTTTCAATTTGAGTTTCAGATTCAAAGTCTTCAATAAAGCTAAGTACCCTGTTGGGGAAACTTTTTCTTGCTCCAGACCAATGTCAGTAAAAGATAATAATTGTATTTCTTGTGTGAAACAAATACCTCATAAGGACTTTCACTCCGACTGTATTTCTTGCCTAGGCCCTGACCACGACGTTACCAGTTGTCGGTTTTGTGCTAGATTCAATAAATGCACTATTAAACGTCGGTTTGATTTTGCTTTACATTATTTTGGCCGAAGGTTTAATTACATAATGCTGTCGGAACAACCGACGACCGGAATTTATAAAAAAACGCAAAGACAAAGAAAAGGACAATCATCCGAGGTCCAAAACTGACAAAGCCTCTTCTAGGCCAGTCACCGGTTTTCAGTGCGGTGCTTTCGCAGCCCCTGACACCCGCTACCTCAGAGCCACAGGCCGCAACCGACAGCCACATGGAGACACGGAGGCCTGTGGAAACTCAAGGTATTGGGCCTACGGAAAATATTCCCTCAGATGGGTCTGGAGCCGCTGAGCAGGCATCGGCTTCTGAGGGTGTTTTCAGACCATCACAGCTTACAATTAAGGCCACTGTAGCAGCCAAGGCAAAATCAAAGACACCATTAAAGACAAGGAAGCAAGTACAGTATTCTCCTGAACAGTCATCAATGCCAAAGAAACAGATGCTTAAAGTGGCCAAAGACCTAATTACTTGAATCAGGGGTTCCCATCCCCCTCCTGACAAAAGGCCTAGGCAAGACACTGACTGATTCCTCTGACCAGGTTTCTATTTCCTCTGATTCTTCTTCTGATCAGGGATATTCTCTCCCTCCCTATGAGGACTCTGATGCAGAAGAGTCTATACCTTCAGCCTCTCCACCTGAGGATTATTCCTTTGGGGAAACCCTGCACACCATGAGGGAGCATTTCCATTGGAAGAGCCAGGATTACTCAGAATCCAAGAAAAGGCTCAGATGGCTAATCCCCCCCTGTACTTGGTATTGTTGATTATGTTTTCTCTGAATCCAGTCTGTCTCCTGATTCTTAACCCCCTGCACCAGTCAAGCCAGACGGGTACTACAGGGTCCCTGACTCTCATAAATTTCTTTACAAAAACCCCACTGCAGACCCAGAAACAATTTCCCAGGGTCCTAAAGGGGTTAAGGCTTCCACTGCTAAAAATCCTGTCCCCTCGGATAGGGATTCCAGAGCTCTGGACAGATGGGGGGGGGGGGGAGTTTACACTTCTGCTACTTTAGCTGTAAGGGCTTTAAATTGCCAGTTTCCCATGCTTAAATATCAACAATACCTCATGTCATTATTAAAACAGAAAATGGTTTCAAATTCATAGTCCTGACAGTAAGGAAATGCAGGATTTATTGCATGTGGTTGAACAAGTGGGAAAGCATACTCTGCAGTGTGGTTTTGATTCATTAGAGACTTCTTGTAGAGCCGCAGTTACAGGCTCTGTTGTTCGAAGGCATGCTTGGTTGAAAGAACAAAGTTTACCTGACCATGTTAAAGTAAAATTATTGGATGCTCCTCTACAGCATGATGCTTTGTTTGGTGTTAAAGAAAATGGAGGATAAAGCAAAATTAATGCAGACAGTGAAGGATTTCTTACAGGTTCAACCACCTATATTTAGCAGAAACTGGCCTTCAAAAAATTGGTCATTTCCAGTGTCAGGCAGACCACAAAGAGGCAGATGCAAACGCCCAAGAGGCAGATCTCAGCCCCAAGGCTCCTACAGACCTACACAATGGGGTGCTTCAGCCCCCAAAGGAGGAGAAGACAAATCACAGCCTTATAGGAAACAGTCCCAATGACTTCCCTCTACAGATGCCAAGCGTTTACCTTTTGGCAGCACCCCCAGGGGGAAAGCTAGCACTTTTCTCAAATTGGCACATGATCACCCAGGACAAATGGGTACTGAATATTGTTTCTCAGGGTTACAGGTTCCACTTTCACACGCTTCCAAAATCAAAAGGTATGCCAGACCTCCCACAAAACCAATGGGCAGAGGCACAAAAACAGATTGCTGCTCTTATGGACATGGAAGCTATTCAAAGAGTTCCTCAGCAAGAACAGGGACAAGGATTTTACTCAAGACTTTTCTTAGTACCCAGAAAGGACAAAGCCTGGAGATCAATACTGGACCTGTCAATTCTAAATACTTTCCTGGATGTTCCAAGATTCAAAATGTTAACACTACAGCAAGTTCTACCCATGCTGGGCAAGAAGGCTTGGCTAGTCACCTTGGACCTCAAGGAGGCATACCTGCATGTCCCTATCAGACAATCTTGCAGAAGATACCTCAGACTCATAGCTGGCTCAATGCATTACCAATTCTCTGCACTGCCCTTTGGCTTATCTACTACGCCCAAGGTCTTCACAAAATGCCTGGCACCGGTAATTGCATTTTGCAGACAAAAAGGAATTCAAATATATATCCCTACTTGGACGACTGCCTTTTTCAAGCAGAGAGCAAGGACATTCTTCCAAAGCATTTGGAGTTTGTAAAAAGATTACTAATTTGACTAGGGTGCACAGTAAACGAAAAGAAATCAAAACTAGTACCCTCTCAAGAGATAATATTCCTGGGTGCAAGCTTAAATACAACTGCCCAGATGGCTTATCTCACGCCAGACAAACAGACAACTGACTCATTACTTTCAAATGATGGCAACAAAGACCCAGCTCCCTGCAAGAAAAATTCTGCAGGCCCTGGGCTACATGGCATCCTGCATTCTACTAATTCTATATGCAAAACTGCATATGAGGAAACTACAATGGTACCTGAAAAGTGTTTGGACTCAGCATGGTCACAGCCTAGAGACAGTCATAACTTTAATTCCCTGCCTACAACAGGAGTTTCGATGGTGTTCCCAGGCCTTTCACCACAACAAGGGACAGCCTTTCACCTTACCCACAGCCAGGCAGACGATAACAACGGATGTATCAGATTATGCCTGGGGGGCACATATGGCAGGAAACTGTATTCAGGGCACGTGGGCCAAGGAACAAATGCATCTTCACGTCAATCAAAAAGAGTTGCTAGCTGTATAGAATTCCCTGACAGCTTTCAAGGGCTTTCTGCATCCAGGACAACTTTTAATAAAGACTGACAATACCACTGTTGTGGTACATAAACAAGCAAGGGGGCACACATTCCTACCCTCTATGCAGACAAGCCATGACTTTGTGGAACACAGCACAGACCTATCAAGTACATCTGCAGGCACAATTCCTGCCAGGAACAAATATACACTGGCAGATGAACTAAGCAGAAATCTCATGGATCCTCACGAATGGAAACTAAATCCACAAGTGTTCAACATGATAACGAGGAAGTGGGGACACCCAGACATAGATCTATTTGCCTCCCCTCACAATTACCAAATACAGAAATTCTGCACAAGAATTTATCACTATCAAGCATGGAAAGTGGATGCTCTATCATTCAGCTGGAAAGGCCTGACAGTCTATGCCTTCCCTCCGATGCCTCTTATTACCAAGGTGCTCCTAAAAGTCAGACAAGAAAGGCCAAAAATTATCCTGATTGCCCCAGACTGGCCACGACAGCACTGGTACCCAATCCTAAAGAGCTTGTCTCAAGGTCCAGCTTGGCTTTTACCTCAAATTCCTTATCTACTGACTCAACAGGACATTCAGATTCTGCACAGTCAACTCAGAACCTTAAATCTGGCAGCATGGCAGATAATGTAGCCACTCAGACTGCTCCTCTCTCTCTAAAGCTGTTATGGATGTCATTTTAGAAGCCAGGAGGCCCAGCACTAGGAATCTTACTTAGAAAAATGGAAGAGAATCTTTGCTTGGAACCAGGCACAAGGGCTCGACCCACTTGTCCCTAATATACCTCAGATTTTACAATACCTAACTGAGATGCTGGACAAAGGCCTATCTTTCTCATCAGTTAAAATCCATGCCTCTTCCATTTCAGCTCATTACAGTACGGAACCTCCAATTTTTTCACATCCTCTACTACGACAGTACCTCAGAGGGGCAAAAAATATAAGACCCCCAAGGAGAGCACCATTACCAACTTGGGATCTCAATTTTATTTTAGAAAAACTCACACTGCCTCCTTTTGAACCAGCCAGCACAGCTGATCTAAAATTCTTATGGAAAACTGCTCTGCTCCTAGCAATAATTTCAGCAAGAAGAGTCTCAGAGTTACGGGCATTAATGGCTGTGGAACCTTTCATCATTTTTCATCAAGACAGGGTTTCTCTTAGGACAAACCCAACATTCATGCCAAAAGTGGTCTCCAATGTGGCCTTGAACCAGACTGTTCATTTACCAACCTTCTTCCCAAATCCCCAGAATAAAGGGGAAGGATTTCTGCACGCTTTGGATATACACAGACCGCTACGATTCTACTTGGACAAAACAAAAGCTTTCAGAAAAACTGAACAACTGTTTGTAGCTTATGCTACAGGATCACAAGGAAAGCCTATTACAAAACAGACAATTTCAAAATGGATAGGACCCTGCATCCGCTTCTGTTATGCATAACATGTCAAATCAGTGCCTAAGGGCATTGGGCCACATTCTACCAGAGCAGCAGCCACTTCAGCAGCTTTTATTAGAGGAGTACCAACCAAAGACATTTTAGAAGCTGCAACCTGGAGCTCAGTGCACACTTTCACCAAGCACTACCACTTACCTCTCTACTCTAAATCCAGAGCAGGCTTTGCCACTGCAGTTCTGCAGGGCTCGTTAGCCTCTCCAAATCCAATTTAGACCCAGCCACCCAACCTCAGCTTTGGGATTCTACCCAAGTGTAATGACTGCAACAGTGAAACATGATGAACAAAGTACAGTTGTGTACCTACCATAAATGTAGATGTTAGAGTGTATTCACTGTTGCAGTCCAGGTTACCCACCCCCTCCATCCCCCTTTACATTGATGGGACTTTTCTGTACTTCTCATTTCTATACAACCTATGTGGTGTATTTGCTTGTAGATGAAGGAAATGTTTGTAATAATATATGCTTGTTTTTTGGCATAATTTTATCTTTCCAGCCTTCCTATCTGGGGGCACCTGACATCTGGGGCAAGAAAAAACTGAAGAAAATGGCGTTGGTTGCATCTTTTATACCCCTGGCGTACTGACGTCAGGGAAGAGGCGACAGCAACCGACGCCGGACCAAGACTTGGAACTCGGGCCGACTGCGGGTCCGCCTGCCGGCAGGATAACCCAAGTGTAATGACTGTAACAGTGAATACACTCTAACATCTACATTTATGGTAGGTACACAACTGTACTTTCTCCTCTGGGGTATGTTTCCCCAGAGGAAGAGTGTAATGGAACAGATTCTCCTGGGGAGGTCATTAAATTTGGGGAGAGCATAGTGCAGCTGAAGTATTTTTTTTCAAATAGGACTGCAGTCAGGACACAGAAGAGGTATTATGATCCCTTACAAAAGAACTCCCTTAACCCCTCTGCCCCCCCCCCCCCCTTTCCTGCCTGCTTTTTCGGATGCATTTTTGGCTACTTCCAAGTCCCCAGACTCTTAACCTCTTGCCACTAAGCACCCTAATAGATTTTACAAAGTGCCTGAGGATGCGGAGTTCCTTTTTAAGGCTCCATCGGCTGACCTGTCTACCATTTCTGTAGCTGCAGATAAAACGTCCAAGTTGCTACCCTTCACTTTCTTGCTCCCCTTTGATAAGGAAAGCAACATTTTGGAGAGGTTGGGCAAAAAGGTTTATATATCTACCGCTTTGGCTGTCAGAGCCATAAACTATCAAATCACTATGGCCAGGTATTCCTTTGCTGTTCTGGCAGATGCTATGAAACAATTAGCAGTACTACCAGATACCCTCACAAGGCCAAATTATTTAACATTAAGTCCTGCAGCCAGGTTACTAGGCAGTCCATAAAATGCAGTTATGATGCCGTGGAGGCCGATGCCAGGGCAGCATCAGGGTCAGTCTTAAGGAGGTATTCATGGCTCAGGTTGCCACCTTTGCCAGATATTAAAGCAAAGATCATGGAATCACCTTTAGACAACAAGGCCTTAGTTGGCTCTGCAGCTGATGAACTCTTTAAAGCCCTTCAGGAAAAGTGGAAGGAGCTGCAAGATCTTAGGCACATTCGAGTTTCTCCTGTTCCTCGTTTCCAGAGGAATTACCCAGCCAGGACAACCTTTGTGAGAAAGGCCTGTAATTACCACTCCTCCAAAGGAAAAAAGGACAGAAAACAGGCCCCCTCTAGATCTTCCCATTCCACACATTCCTAAAAGCAGTCCTTTCAGGCCAAACCTAGTGGTCTGTGACAACTAGGCCCTAAACCCATCTACCCCCCCCCCCCCCGTCTTCACCTGTCCTTCCCAGCTTGGAAACAGGTTACTCTTGGGTCCTTACCATTATCAATCAAGGCTGTTTCATGGTTTGGGAATCCAGCCCAACCTTTAAAGGTGTCCCACAATCTACACACACGCACCACACATGCACACAACAAGACCAAATAGCTTTCCTTCCCCCAGTTCTGCATTCCTTGCCATCCCAGGGCACCATCCAAGAGGTGCCTCCTTATCAAAAGTGAAAAGGATTCTACTCCAGAGTGTTTCTCGTCCCCAGGAAAGAAAGGCCCATGAAGGTCTATGTTAGACTTATCTCTTCTAAACACCTTTCTCAAGGTCCCTTCCTTTCGCATGTGAACTCTTCCTACACTCATTCCCCTGATCCTCCCTCAGGCATACATGGTCTCATTGGACATAAAGAATGCCTACCTGCACATTCTCATCCATCCACACTTCAGGAAATTCCTACGGTTCTCTGTGGAGTTTTCTCACTTTCAGTTCTGTGCTTTGCCATTTGGTCTTTGTGACCCCCCCCCCCCCCCCCCCCGAGTATTCACAAAATATTTGGCCCCAGTCATAGCTTTCTGTAGTATGCAGGGTATTCGTATATTTCCTTACCTGGACGACGACCTCATCCAGGCTTCAGCTCCAAAGTTGGTGCAGAACCACCTGGACTGTACCATGTCCCTTCTGAAGAATCTTGGGTTTACCATAAGAAATCTTCTCTGACCCCTTCCCAAGACTCTGTCTTCATGGGCTACAGAGTACTCACGGTCCAAAGGATGGCCTGCCTACCTTCAGAAAAAATCTTGTCCTTCACCACTTACTTTCAAGGACTAATTCCACTACAATCTCTGACTGCCAGAGAGCTGCTGCGACTCCTGGGATTCAAGGCTTCCACCAGCCCCATGGTACCCTTGACAAGGCTGCACATGAACTTTCAGTGGTTCCGGAGGACAGTCTGGAAACACTTTCACCCTTGAGTTTGCGGTCCCCCTCTTACCCTGCGTAACAAAACTAAAGTGGTGGATTTCACATGTTACAAAAAATCCAGGCCTTCCCTTTCAGCCCCCCCCCCCCCCCCCCCAACCAGGATCTGCACACGGATGTGTCATACACTGGCTGGGGTGCAACCTTAGGGAATTGGAGGGTGAGAGATGTTTGGGAGCCTATCGACATCAAAGAAATGAGGGCTTTGATCTTTGCTCTACAAATTTTCAAGTCCAGAATCTTACCAGGAGTGCTGAGATGCTTCCCAGACTACCATAGTCCTCTGGTACATCAGCAAGCAGAGGAGGACAAAGTCCTACATCCTTTGTAGATAGGTTGTTTATTCATGGGAGATTGCTCAACAGAGCCAGGTTTCTCTACAAGCTGTTTGTATCCCTTCAGATGTCCTTCTGTTCCAGTGTTGCAGTATACTACATGTGGGTTTACCCCTTCTTCCGCTCCATTTCGTCCGGCCAAGTTTTCAGTCCCTCTAGGTGTGTCAGACATCTGACATGGCAGTAGGTATGTGGGCCATAAAAGGGACGTCTGCACGCACCAGCCCTCGGAGCTTTTCAGCCGCCAGTCATACGCCAGGTGCTCCTGTTTCTCGCAGATGTCTGATCAAGATAAAATTCAGTTAAGTAATTGGGGATCCTTTCAATCCTACTGTTAATTCTTAGTCTGTTCATGTCATCCGGAAAGGGCAACTGTAAGTGTGGTTGGTAGATTCCCCACAAAGACACCAATGATCTGTTGTTTAGGCAGGAAACATGACCACGAGAAGTGAGCGATTTGTAAATTATTTGCTCCTAAGACCTTACGTCGCCACTTACAGGCTTTGCATTTGTACTTGGAGAATAAACGTTTAAAACAAATAGCATTAGGGATGGCGGCTGCGGCCGAAGCCCTGTCTGATCCGCCCAAGAGGAGGGCCAAGATCTTGCGGCCTACTTCTTCTGCTGTGCCTCTTCCAGCCATTCTTCAGTCTGTGGCCGACTTCAGCCTGCCAGAGAATTTGGCTACTGCCCGTGTGGATAAAGCAAGTACCTCTGAGGAAGTGGCACAATCCCAAGCGGATGCCACATCCATAGAGGCTACACTGGCATCTACCTTAGATGCGGGGGGTGGGGGGGTATCTAGCGTTCATTCTGGGCCTTCGGATTCCTCTGCCGCCATCCCTGTGCCTGACCAGAGGCCTTCTCCCAGTCTGACGCTTGCGCGGCGTCTAAAGAAATAACAGAAAATAAAGCATGCATTTCCCGTTTCTGAAAGCATGCCCAATTGGCAGGCCTTCAATCAGAGTTTGTTTAATGCCTTCATGTCCCTTAGGCCTGCTGCTTTAGAAACTCCTAGCACTGCTCCTCCCCTCCTAAGCCCTAGATCTCTCATTCCTGAATGGAGGGTAGAAATACTGGAGGAGGAGGAACTGTCTTGATTCCTCAGAAGATTCCCTCTCTCACTCCTCTCAGATCTCAAACCTACCGACGCTTTTGTTAAGCTAGTAGTTCTCCGTTCTTCATTGAGGCACTTTCGCAGCCCCTGATGCCCACTTCTGTGGATTCGCAGGCTGCTACCACGACCCTTTCAGAGTCCAGTAAGCTGCAAAACTCTTCTTCGACTAAGGATCCTGCGGTTTTCTCTCCCTTGGATGGGTCCGGAGCCGCTGAGCAGGCACCGGCTTCTGTAGGAAGTACTTCGCACTACTCATTCTCAACACAGACATCTTTCGCATCTAGTCTTCTTTCGGAAACTACCAATTTTCTAAGGCCCAGGGTGTGAACCACACCCAAGAAACCAATGACCCAATCTCAGGCACCTGCTTACTTGCCTTAGTCTCAAATGCTTAAAATGTCGGAAGACCTTATGCTGATCAGGGGAAGTGAAACTGAAAATAAAAGCTCGTGCTATGCTTAATCCCAGCAACAGTCACAATGTAGAATCCTAGAAAAACAGAAAAAATGTTGCTGGAAACTGCTGGTTTAAAACCTGAAGTTTAATAACAACACGGCACAATACAGCTCGTAGTTAGCGCTTTCGGGTCAAAACCCTTCTTCAGACTAAGAACATACAAACACAAACATAGTTAAAACACTCCTCAACCAATCAAAATTCAATAAAAAGCCCGCCTTTTCTTAAGGGCTGGCTTAAGGGGCACTGCTTCATTTAATCCTGGGAACCTGTGTGCAGCTAGCTCTAGGATCCATTTAGACTCCACCCATTCTGTGGTTTGCTTAATGTCACCACCTCTATTATTCAAGACTACATTCTGTATAACCCTAAAACTGAATTGATGTGTGGAATGATTCTGTACATGTCTATATAGGGCATTATGTTCATCCAAATTTCTAATTGATGACATATGTTGTAAAATTCTGACCATGAGCATGTTATTGGTCTTGCCCACATAACACGAACAGGAGTCACAGTTCGCCAAATACACAACGTCTGTTGTCCTACAAGTTGCTCTCCCTTTTAACTGAAATCTCCTCCCACTTACCGGATGAGTGAAAACCACATCTCTGTTAATATGGGCACAAGCCTTGCAATGACCACATGGTACCGTGCCCATGGTTAATGGCAGAGCTTTTGTGATATTGGCTACCCTCTCTTTACACAACATGTCCTTTAAATTTCTATTCCTCCTGTATCCAAATTGTGGGTTACTACCTACAGTGTCCCCCAAGCAGTCATCACTGGTGATGATATTCCAGTTCTGGTTGATTGTCACAAACACCCATTACATTACTTCCATAAGTTAACATAAACCTTTGTCTTGTTCGTGTACATACAGCATATCTTTCCTCTCATTCTGCCTAGACACATTAATCCAAGGCTTATATTTGTCCCTTCTGTGTGTCCTACCCTTCTTCACTACCCTTTCTATCAAACCATCATTGTAACCTCTATCCTGAAAATTTTTTCTCAACTTTATTATCTCTTGATCAAACTGTTCATCTTCCATACTCAACCTAGAGGTCCTACTGACCTGACCCTGTACTATGTTAGGGAACATGAAACGAGGGTGCATGCTATCAAATGATAGCATGGTGTTCTTCCAACATTCCTTTCTGAACAACTCAGAACTAAAACCATTCCCAGTGAATCTAACCCTGACGTCCAGAAAGTCTATTTGATCACTAGAACTTTTGATACTAAACTTCAAAAATGAGGTTGTCGAATGAAGAAAATCTATGAAATGTCAACTGTGTGCTACTCCCTCTCCACAAGATAAAAATATCATCCACAAAACATATACCACGAAAAAACGCCAATAGAATTAGCGTAAAAACACACCAGGAAACTGGAACCCGTGCTGGAAACAACCTTGTTTTATTTGTAGACAAACAAACGGTTAAGCGCTTTCTTCAGTTTATCACTGACTTCATCAGAACACCAAGTACTAAAAATCATTGCCTTAAATACAAACAACCCATATTCAAGCCCGCCTTTTTCATCAATAAATCAATTAAGTCATTTTGCATTCAGGAAGTTGTAAATCATTACCTTATACAAGAATAATTCCTATATACCATTTCTCATATAGTGATTAAAACCATATATGTTACACAAACCTGTACATATAGTTTTCTCAAGTACAAATAAAATATTACATAAAAAGTTGTGTAAAAAAAACTTAATAAAACAACAAAAATATAACAAATGTATAAAACTCCTGTTCACTACTGTGTCTCAATAATTATAATTGTACTAAGACTATCTACTGAAAGAGTCTGTCTATCATCAGGTATCTATAAAAAATACATTTCCTAGCTTAGTAAGATACTCATCAAAATGTACTGCCCTATGTCACAGTATACTTCTAATGGTTCATACCCAAGCATGACAATGTTTGTTAAAATACCTTTAATATATAATATGTCAGAAACTTTATATAAATAAAATAAGTCTAAAAACTTGTTCTAAACCTTGACAAGGGGCTTTGTTGGAATCATCTCATTAAGGCCAGGGGGAGTGGACACGTCTAACCTGATCTGCCATCTGATCTCCCTTTCCCCCACTGTTGCCTTGATGTTGCCACCTCGTGGGTTGGGCATGACCATTTCCAAAATGGCAAATTTGAAAACCTTACATTGTGGATTTTTGATTAAATGTCTTGATAAAGCGTTATTTACATCACATTTCCTCATACAATATGTATGGTCATAAATCCTGTTTTTTAAACAGCGATCTGTCTTTCCCACATAGTAACTCATGCATGTTTGACAAACACCCAAATATACTATATGTTTGGTCAGACAGTTGCCATTACAAAACTTGACTTTACTTTTTATACTGTTGTTTAACACAATGTTAGGTGCATCCAAAATATACTTACAAAAATTGCATTGGCCACATTTATTTGTACCTGTTTTCAATATTTTCTTTCCCTTGTGATAATTAGACTTAATCTCAATAATTCTCTTTAAGTTGTTGCCAGTATTGTGTACAAAATATGGTCTGTCAGGTATTTTTTCTCTGATTGATAAATCACTTGTCAAGATATTCCAATTTGAAGTGATTATATTTTTAACTTCGCTAGTATGTCTACCATATTTGATTATACACGCCCTTAGGTGTTCATTCCCTGGAACGTGACTACCAGCATTGTCATTGTTGTTATTACTATACTGGTTGATTGAGTTTCCTACTCCCAGTAGTGGTTTGTATTTATGTCCCCATTCCTTTGTAACATACGAGGTGATGTCCTTTATCATATTTTCAGGGTATCCTTTGTCTGCAAAGAGATGTCCAATATATGACATCTCCCGGAGCATATATTCCCTCTCAGTAGTCATCCGTGCAGCCCGGATACACTGTCCCCTAATGATGCCCCTTTTAGTACTATAGGAATGTGCACTACTGTGGTGTAGGTATCCATTACTGAACGTTTCCTTTCTGTAGATACGAGACTGAAACGATCCACCCTGACTATAAATGTACACATCCAAATAATTGATACCAATGTAATCATACTGATGAGTAAATTTAAGATAGTCAGTGGTGTTGTTAATATATTTCATAAAACTTGTTAGTTCTTGTTCACTACCATCCCACAAGATGAAAATATCGTCCAGGTATCTAACAAATCTCTTAATATGCACCATCCAACTAGAATTTAAAATAAATTCCATTTCCCAGTCCAGTAAAACCAAGTTGGCGTATATGGGGGCACAAGCAGTACCCATAGCTACGCCAACTTTTTGTTTATAATACTCTCCCTCAAAATAGATATAATTGTGGTCTAGGACTATATCCATGAATTCCATAATTAAAGAAATATCATTCTGTCCCAGACCACTCACTCTACGGATACTGTTGTTAAACCTATTAAGGCCATCCTCCTTGGGAATACATGAAAATAAGTCTTGGACATCAATGGTGACATAAATAAGATTTGAACTCCACATGTCTTGCTTGAAAATGCCCAAGAATTCCCAAGAGTCTTTCATAATGTGCTCCACACTGTTATACATGTGTTTCAATTTGTGATGGACCACTTGGCCAAAGGGGGAAGGCTTTACTTGCACTACCAGAAATTATAGGTCTAAATGGAGGGTCGTAGAGATTTTTATGGACTTTGGGGATACCAGTGATAGTAGCAAGTATGGGAAAATCAACTTTTAAGAATCTGTATAGGTCTTCGTTTATCCTATTTTCTAGAATGAATTCCTCTAAATAGGAATCAATAAGCCCGTGGGCAATGTTTACCTCATTCAGAGATGAGGATACATACTGTGTTGAGTTATTCAATAAATCAAAGATCTTATTTGTATATTTCTCCTGATCATATAGCACTATACCCCCACCCTTGTCCGCGGACATAATTCTGATGTCCTTTTCACAAAGGGAATCAACCACTTCCATAACCTCACGACCAGACTGATACTTTGATTTTTGATACTTATATTTATTGTGTAAAGCATACACCTGGGCGTTTACCACATTTTCAAAAGATATTAAGGTGGAAGACATAGGGGGAGTAAAAACACTTGTTTTCTTTAACTCACCTCCTTGTGAGAAATTGATACTGTTTTTATTGTTGAAAAAAATCCCTAAATTCAATTTTCTCAAGAATAACTTGAGTTCCACAAGGGTGTCAGTTGTATCCATACTGTTATCCGGTATGAACTTCATACCCTTGGAAAATATAGAAAAGAATTCCGGTTGAACTTGGTGTGCACTGTAGTTGTAAATTTTCAAATCACCGTGAACATGTATAATCTCACCATTATTTGGTTTCAAATTATAGTCACAACAAACAGTGCTACCAACCAAGTTGTCTGTGTCTGGCTGAGGAATAGGCCGGTGGAGACATTTAAGGTCAGATGTTAATTGTATCTGCGACCTCTCCAAACATTTCGCCCTTTCCCCCTCCGTTCCACAGTTTTCCATTGCTCCCTTTCTTCCTCTTAAAAACATTCTTCATCAGCTTGATTAACAAAACTGTCTCTGTGGTAATTAGAGTATTTCCTATCAGATGTAACCACTTTCCACAAAACATAGATATATTCCTATATACCTGTACCATTCCTCGTTCTCTAATACATGCTGTTTTTCCCAATGTGATAGAACTAAATTCGCATAAGTATTCGCACAGGGGGTGCCCATGGCTACCCCCTGTGCCTGTCTGTATGTAGAATAAATGCCCATGAAAACATTATTGTCCAAAACTAATGTTAGTAGATCTTTTATTAGGTCAAGTTTCATCCCATTGACCCCCAACGTACTTAGCAGTTCCCCTACGGCTGTTATTCCATAGTGGTTCCCTATCACCGTAAATGAACATAATTTGGATGAACATAATGCCCTATATAGACATGTACAGAATCATTCCACACATCAATTCAGTTTTAGGATTATACAGAATGTAGTCTTGAATAATAGAGGTGGTGACATTAAGCAAACCACTGAATGGGTGGAGTCTAAATGGATCCTAGAGCTAGCTGCACACAGGTTCCCAGGATTAAATGAAGCAGTGCCCCTTAAGCCAGCCCTTAAGAAAAGGCGGGCTTTTTATTGAATTTTGATTGGTTGAGGAGTGTTTTAAATATGTTTGTGTTTGTATTTTCTTAGTCTGAAGAAGGGTTTTGACCCGAAAGCGCCAACTACGAGCTGTATTGTGTTGTGTTGTTATTAAACTTCAGGTTTTAAACCAGCAGTTTCCAGCAACGTTTTTTCTGGGGGTTTTTTTGCTGATCAGGGGAAGCCAAGCTTACCCCTTCCAAAAGATAAAGATGAGTCCCCAGATGTTTTGTCTGAACAGGAGTCTGATGACTTTGATGCATCTGAATATGAAGACATGCAACCCCTCTCTGATTATGAGGATTCTGATGCAGAGGGCGCCATTCCTTCAGCCCCCCCAACCCAAGGATTTTTCCTTAGGGGAACCCATCATACCTTAATGGAGCATTTGCAGTGGGAATGTCAGGACTACCCTCAGTCTAAAAAGAGAATCGAGAAATTCTTATATTGTCCACAGCACAGACCTCTGGCCATTTCCCCAGTCCTGGATGTTGTGGACTATGTTTTCCTGGAATCCAGTTTGACTCCTGACACTCTCCCTCCTGCACAGGTATTCAGAATCCCTGACTCTCACAATTTTCTTTTTAAAAATCCTACTGCTGACCCTGAGGTAATTTCTCAAGGACCTAAAGGAATTAAAGCAACCTTTGCTAAGAATCCCACCCCCTCAGATAGGGATTCCCGAGCACTAGAAAGATGAGATAAAAAAGTGTACACCTCTGCTAATTTTGCTATCAGCACACTAAATTGCCAGTTCCATTTGCTAAAATTTCAGCAATGTCCCATGGAACTCTTGAAACAAAAAGTGTCTTCCTTTCCTGTCTGTGCAGAATCTAACGAGTTACAAGAGTTAATGCATTCTGCAAGTCAAGAGACTAAACACGCCCTGCACTGTGGTTTTGACGCCCTAGAAGCTTTTGCAGGGCAGCAGTCACTGGTTCTGTCCTTAGAAGGCATGCATGGGTTAAGGAACAGCCCTTGCCAGACCATGTTAAATCAAAATTGTTGGATGCACCCTTGCACAAAGACAACTTATTTGGCACTAAGGCAGAGGAATTCTCAAAAAAGATGGAAGAAAAAGCTAAATCTATGCAGACAGTTAAGGATTTCTTAAAGGTCCAGCCACCCAGGTTAAGCAGGCATTGCCCCTCCAAGCACTGGTCCTTTCCTGCTCCCACCAGGTCAGTTCATCCCAGGCCCCATGGAAGATGACCCCCCCCCCCCCCAGACAGCAGCCACTTCAAAAACAGGGAGCTCTAAGCCACCCCCTCATGGTAAGAACTCATGACTCTCTTCCCCCACCCCCTTCTTCTGCCCACCTTCACTTACCCCTAGGAGGAAAACTCTCCTTTCACACAAGCACCTGGGCCACCATTACCAACGACCGCTGGGTCCTCAACATAGTGTCCCAGGGATACTGTTTTTATTTCAACACTATTCCAACTCCAAAAGGGTTCCCAGATATACCCCAAAACCAGTGGGCAGAAGCGCAGAAGCTAGTCCTTTCCTTGCTCTCTATGAGGGCAATAGAGCACTTTCCTGCAGAACAGAAAGGCCAAGGTTTCTACTCCAGACTTTTCTGGCACCCAGTCTTCGATCTATACATTCTGAACACCTTCCTGGTGATACCAAAATTCAAAATGCTCACCCTCCAGCAACTGTTACCCATGCTCTCCAAGGATGCTTGGCTAGCCACCCTAGACCTAAAAGAGGCCTACCTCAACATTCCTATTAGGGAATCGTGCAGGCTCTCTGCACTTTCAGATGTTCTTCGTGTTTCACTGTTTCAGTCATCACACTTGGGATGTTCTTCATGTTTCACTGTTGCAGTCATTACATTTGGGTAAACCGCTGGCAGGTTGCTCTCAGTCAGCCTGATTAACAAAAGTATTGGGTCCTGCGTCGGTTGCTGTCCCTTCTTCCATGACGTCAGGTAGTCAGGGGTATAAAACATGCAGCTGACACCATTTCGTCAGTCTTTCTTGCCGCGCAGTGCCCGAAGCAGAAGCAATTCGCAAGTGCCGGTCGGCCGACTCCTGAAATTTTTGTTTTTGAGTTTCAGATCCGAAGTCTTCAGCTAAAAAGCTAAGTACCCTGTTGGGGAAACATTTTCTTGCTCCTTACCGATGTCAGTAAAATTTAATAATTGCATTACTTGTGGGAAGCAAATACCTCATAAGGATTTTCATTTGCACTGTATTCCTTGCCTAGACCCTGACCACAACGTACCTTGCTGTTGTTTTTGTGCTTTATTTAATCAACGTGCTATCAAACAGCGGTACATTTTTGCTCCTAAATAGTTTGGCTCACGTTTAATTATCCAGAAATGTCATCGGTTAGCAATGCGACTACCGGAATGCCTACAAAAATGCAAAAAAAGACAGACGGGCAGTTGGGGTCCAAAACTGCCAGTTCGCCAGCACTCAGTGAGGTGCTTTTGCAGCCCCTGATACCCTCTACTGAGACCCATTTGGAGTCCGGTATGCCATGAGATGCTTCAATTATGGAACCCTGCGGATGTCTCTACTTTGGATGGGTCCGGAGCCGCTGTGCAGGCACCGGCTTCTGAGGGTGATGTCCTTCAAGGATGCATCTGCAGTCCTTACTTATGGGTTGTCCTGCCTCAGGCAGCCCTTCGGTCGGCCGGATTCCAAAGTCTGGGTCCGGCGTCGGCTGATGTCGCCCTTTTCCCGACGTCAGAGCGCCTGGGATATAAAAGCGTCAGCCGACGCCATCTTCCTCAGTCTTTCTTGCTGCGCGGTGCCCGAAGCAGCAGCAGTTGGCAAGTGCTGGTCGGCCAGCTCCTGTAATTTCAGCTACCAAAGACTTCAAAAAGCTAAGTACCCCGTTGGGGACTCTCTCTTGCCTCAGCCGATGTCAGATCAAACGGTTAAAGTTAATAATTGTTTAACTTGTGGGAAACAAATACCTCATAAGGATTTCCACTCTTACTGCCTACCCTGCCTAGGCCCAGACCATGACGTCTCGGCCTGTGCAGCCTGTGCTTCCTTCAATAGACGGACTCTTAGGCGTCGGGCGGAGTTTGCAGAGGAATTTTTTGGGGATAGTTACTGTTACAATATGCCGTCAGAGCTTCCGACTCCTCATTTACCCAAAAAAACGGAAGGACAAGGACCGACGCACGCGGACCATGGTTTCGGCCGAAACCACGCCTAGGCCTACCGCGAGTGTCTCGGTCTCTGCTGAAACCGAATCCTTGGTGCTTCCGACCGACGAAACCGCACAACCGACAACCTCTGTTCCGGAGGCCACCTCTGAGTCAGTCATAGAATTCCCCTCTGAAACCAGTGCTCTGGAAATGTCCGACACCATTTCTCTGGATAAAACTACTCCAGCACGTGGGGCAGCCAGGCCTCCTGTTTCCATGTCCATAAAGGCATTTACACGTGCTAAAGCTGCTAAACAGCCAAAATCTCTCCCTCCCAAGGCTATTCCTTAGGGATCCACTACCGGTTCACAGATTTTAAGTTTAGCTGAGGACCTTATTTCCTTAATTAGGGGCTCTCAGCAATATCCGGACAGGGGCTCTCAACCTCCTCTAGACAAAAGGCCCAGGGTTGAGCACACAGATCCCTAGTCTTCTGATGAGGCCTCAGATGGCTCTGCCCTATCAGACTACCAGGAGGAGGCCTTTATGGCCTACGTGGATTCTGATGCAGAGGAATCTATTTCCTCGGCCTCCCCTCCTGAAGAGTTGTCCTTTGGGGAGACCCTTCACTCCATGAGAGAGCGTTTCAAATGGCAGGGCCAGGAATTCTCTGATTCCAGGAAGAGGTTAAGGATTTTTTTGCATTTACCTCAGCATAGACCTTTGGCTATTCCTCCTGTTTTAAATGTCATTGATGATGTGTACTCTGAGTCTAGTATTTCCCCCGACTCCCTTCCTCCGGCTCTTGTCAAACCCGACAGGTACTACAGGGTCCCGGACTCGCATCATTTCCTTTACAAGGGCCACTCTGCTGACCCAGAAACTATTTCCCAGGGCCCTAAAGGGGTTGCAACCACCACTGCTAAAAATCCACTTCCTTCTGAAAGGGAGTCCAGGGCTTTAGAGAGATGGGGTAAAAAAGTGTATACTTCTTCCACTCTTTCTATGAGGGCATTAAATTGTCAATTCCATATGATACAGTACCAAGAGTATTTGTTAGATGAATTGCATAAAAAACTATCTTCGCCTGAACCCCTAGATCGCAAGGCACTTCAGGATCTGGTACATAACTCCCAGCAGGTTAGCAACCATTTCTTGCAGTGTGGTTATGATGCATTGGAAGCTTCATGTAGGTCAGCAATGACAGGTGCAGTCATACGTAGACATGCTTGGCTGAAGGAACAAACTCTGCCAGATCATGTTAAAGCAAAGCTTCTGGATGCTCCGCTGGAAAAGCAAAAGTTATTTGGCTCCACGGCTCAAGAGGTCTTAAAGAAATTTGAGGAAAAGGCTAAATCAGTACAAACAGTCAAAGATTTTCTCCAGGTCCAACCACCAAGATTCAGCAGAAATTGGCCTTCTAAGAATTGGTCCTTTCCGGACACAGACAGATCTCAGAGGCAGACACAGGCGTGCCAGAGGTAGAGGGCAAGCTCGAGGCTCCTACAGAGGACGTCAGTGGCAGCCTCCTAACCAGAGAGGTACTGCAGGGCCTACAACTACTACACAAGGACCATCTCAATGACTTGACTTTGACCCCGCCAACCAGGGCTCAATTGGAAGCACCTTTGGGCGGAAAGCTATCTTTATTCTCAAAAAATTGGCACAGTTTTACAAAGGACAAATGGATACTGCAAATAATAGACAAAGGATACAGATTCCATTTTCATACATTACCAAAAAGACAAGGCATGCCAAACCTGCCACCAAACCAAAGGGCAGAGGTTTTCAAACGAATTTCCAAACTACTTCAAATGAAAGCAATCGAAAGGGTTCCTCTCACAGAACAAGGCCAAGGATTTTATTCCAGACTATTCCTTGTTCCAAGAAAAGAAAAGCAATGGAGGCCTATTCTGGACTTGTCCGCACTGAATACTTACCTCATCGTGCCAAAATTCAAAATGCTGACCTTACAGCAACTCCTTCCCATGCTGGGCAAGGGGTCCTGGCTGGTAACTCTAGACCTCAAGGAGGCATACCTGCATGTCCCTATCAGACAAAGTTGCAGAAGACACCTCAGATTTCTTGCAGGTTCAGAGCATTATCAATTCTCAGCATTGCCTTTTGGCTTATCTACTGCACACAGAGTATTCACGAAATGCCTGGCATCAGTAATTGCACATTGCAGACTTCAGGGGATTCAAATATGCCCATACCTGGACGACTGCCTCATACAAGCGGACAGCCAGCAAACACTGGTAAAACACTTAAACTATACCATCCGACTACTACAGGCCTTGGGATACACAGTCATCATTCAGAAATCAAGACTTGTTCCATCCCAACGAATAATTTTCCTGGGTGCAAAACTGGATTCAAACACCCAAATGGCTTTTCTCACAGAAGAAAAACAAGCACAATTACTGGATTATTTCAGAAATCTGACAACATAAACCCAGCTAACTGCAAGGAAAATCCTGCAGGCCTTGGGTTTCATGGCATCTTGCATTCTAATGATTCCACTAGCAAGGCTGCATATGAGGAAACTACAATGGTACCTAGGGAGTCTATGGTCTCAGCACAGTCACAGCCTAGAAGCTTTGATCCCCCTCATTCCATGCCTTCAAAAGGAATTCCTGTGGTGTGCAAAAGCAAGCCAGTAAAACAAGGGCCTGCCTTTCAGCAAGCCACATACCAGCCAAACCGTTACAACGGACGCCTCCGACCATGGATGGGGAGCACACATGGAGGGCAAATGCATTCAAGGACAATGGACACAAAAAGAATTGCATCTGCACATCAACCAAAAGGAAATGCTGGCAGTGATACATTCCATCGAGCCCTTCAAGCACTTCCTGCACCAAGATCACCTGTTAATAAAGACCGACAATACCACAGTTATGTGGTACATAAACAAGCAAGGAGGTACCCATTCATACCCTCTTTGCAGGCTGGCAATGAATCTGTGGGAACTTTCCCTAAAACTCAATATAGCGCTGCAATCCCAGTTCGTACCAGGAAACGACAATGTACTGGCGGACAGCCTGAGCAGAAACATCATGGATCCACACGAATGGATGTTGCACCCAGATATCTTTCTCCAGATAACACAATCATGGGGAAGGCCGGACATAGATCTATTTGCCTCCCACCACAACCATCAACTGAGGAAATTCTGCACAAGGACATACCATCCTCAAGCATGGAAAGTGGACGCCCTATCCTTCAGCTGGAATACTCTTAACAGTATATGCATTCCCACTGCTGCCATTAATGACCAAGGTATTACTGAAGATCAGGACAGAGCAACCAAAAGTAATTCTGATAGCTCCAGACTGGCCAAGACAACACTGGTACCCACTGTTAAAGGAGCATGTCACGCACGAAACCTTGGCCTCTACCACAATGGCTACTTCTACTGACACAACACAATTACAAGACTCTGCACTCCAGCCTCAAAACCTTACAGCTGACAGCCTGGAAAATACCTTGACTCCTCGCCAGGATAAACTATCCAAGAGGGTACAGGATATCATCATGGAAGCCCGGCGGCCTTCCACAAGAAAAGCATATTCAGCAAATGGAAAAGATTTCGTACCTGGAACACCACAAAGGGTCAAGATCCGACAGTCATGAGCATTCCACATATTCTGGAATACTTGGCTGAAATGCTCCATAATGGCCTTTCTTATTCCTCCATAAAGATTCATGCTTCAGCAATTTCAGCAAAGTACAACACTGATCCACCTGTATTCTCTCATCCTCTACTAAGGCAGTTTCTAAGAGGGATAAAAAACATCAACCCTCCAAGGAAACCACCAGTGCCTACATGGGACCTTAACTTCATGTTGGAAAAATTAACTCTTCCTCCCTTTGAACCAGCAGCATCTTCAGAACTACAAATCATATCTTGGAAGACTGCCTTCCTTCTGGCCATAACCTCAGCAAGAAGAGTATCTGAGTTACAGGCCCTCATGGCTGTACAGCCATTTCTCATTTTTCATCAGGACAGAGTCTCTTTGAGAACCAATCCTTCATTCATGCCAAAGGTGGTATCCAGGGTTTCACTGAACCAAGCTATTCACCTGCCGACCTTCTTTCCAAATCCACAAAATAAAGGAGAGAAACTTCTGCATACTTTGGACATCCACAGACAGTTGCGCTACTACTTGGACAGAACTAAGACTTACAGAAAAACTGACCAACTCTTTGTAGAATATGCTGCCGGTGTACAAGGAAAAGCAATTTCCAAACAGACAATTTCAAAATGGATAGGAAATTGCATTCGGTTCTGTTACTCCTTTCATGGAAAAGCTGTGCCAGCTAACATAAGGCCTCATTCCACCAGAGCAACAGCCACCTCCACAGCCTTCTTAAGAGGGGTGGCTACAAAGGACATTTTAGAAGCTGCTACATGGAGCTCTGTGCATACATTTTCCAAGCATTACAACTTGCCCTTATATTCCAGATCCAGAGCAGGCTTTGCTAGTGCAGTCCTGCAGGGCATGTTAGCTACACCATCCTTTTCTTAGGTCCTACCTCCCCCAGCTTGGCTATGGTATTCTACCCATATGTAAGGACTGCAGATGCATCCTTGAAGGACATAGTACAGTTTTGTACCTACCGTAAATGTAGATGTCCGATAGGTATGCATCTGCAGTCAGGTTTTCCCTCCCTCCTACCCCTCTGTGGTATACTATGGGTACATATCCCTCATTATAGCTATCTGGGGTTATCTTTTATGGTGTATTTGTTTTTTATTGCTGTGCATGTTTGGAATTTTTTCATCTCTCCAAATTTAGCCTTACTTAGAGGGCAACTGGCATCTGGGGCAAGAAAAACTGAGGAAGATGGCGTCGGCTGACGCTTTTATATCCCAGGCGCTCTGACGTCGGGAAAAGGGCAACATCAGCCGACGCCGGACCCAGACTTTGGAATCCGGCCGACCGAAGGGCTGCCTGAGGCAGGACAACCCATATGTAAGGACTGCAGATGCATACCTATCGGACATCTACATTTATGGTAGGTACAAAACTGTACTTTTTCAGGCCTACAGATTTGTATATTAGACCGTCGCCATCTAAGGCCGAAATCTCGACCTATGCCTAAAAAACCGACGCCTGGACCACATGTGCAGGCCCCTATGCTTAAAAAACAAATGATCAAATGGCTGAAGATTTAATTACTCTGATCAGGGGTAGCCAACCCCCCCCCCCCCCCCCCAAGAGGCCTAGGCAAGACATTGATTATGAATCTTCTGAACAGGATTATATTTCTTCTGCTGTTCTGATGAACAGGAATTGTGTCTATACCTCCTTATGAGGACTCTGATTGCAGAAGATTCCATTCCTTCTGCTTCTCCCCTTGAGGATTTTTCTTTTGGGGAAACTTTACATACCTTAAGGGAACATTTCCACTGGGAAAGTCAGGATTTCTCTGACTCTAAAAAGAGACTTAGGGATTTTTTTTCTTCTGCCTCAGCATAGGCCTTTGGCTGTGCCTCCTTTTCTAGACATTGTTGATGATTTTTCAGAATCTAGTATGGCTCCTGATTCTCTGCCTCCGGCTCCTTGTAAGCCAGACAGATACTACAGGGTTTCTGACTCCCACAAATTCCTTTTCAAAAATCCTGTTGCAGATCCTGAAACCATTTCTCAGGGTCCCAAGGGCATTAAGGCTTCTACTGACAAAAATCCTACCCCTTGTGATAGAGATTACAGGGCGCTGGATAGATGGGGTAAGAATGTTTACACTTCTGCAACCTTGGCAATCAGGGCTTTAAACTGTCAATTTCATATGCTAAAATATCAACAGCATATCATGGGACTGCTTAAACAGAAAATTGTTAATTTCTGAATGTGTGGAAAATAAAGATTTACAGGATTTATTGCATTCAGCTTACCAAGTTGGGAAATGTACTTTGCAGTGTGGTTTTGATTCTTTGGAGGCCTCTTGCAAGGTTGCTGTAACTGGGTCTGTGCTAATAAGGCATGCTTGGCTCAAAGAGCAAAATCTGCCTGATCATGTTAAAGCAAAACTGTTAGATGCTCCTTTACAACAGGACCGTCTCTTTGGTAATAAGACTGATGAAGTTTTAAAAAAGATGGAAGATAAAGATCAATCTATGCAAACTGTGAAAGATTTCTTAAGTGCAACCTCCAAGATTTAGCAGGCACTGGCCTACTAAGAACAGGTCCTTTCCAGTTCCTTCGAGAGCCACTCAAGTCGAACCCAGACATTCCAAAGGCTCCAGGTTTTAGTCACAAGGGGCTTTCAGAACAAAACAATGGGGTGCCTCCTCTTCCAAATCTTGAAACAGCAAGACACTTCCCTATGGTAAGCAGTCTCAGTGACTTCCCTTTACACTTACCAAGCACTTAACTTTTAGCCGCCCTGGGGCTTTCATGCAAGAAACTGGCAACTTATAACCCAGGACAAATGGGTTTTAAATATAGTATCTCAGGGATTTAGATTTCATTTCCGCACGTTGCCAATTCCAAACGGATGGCCAGACCTGCCCCCAAATCAGTGGGCAGAGGCCCAGAAACAAGTACTTTCCCTTATGAGCATGGGGGGCTATTCAACCAGTACCAGAAGAGGAAAAGGGACAAGGTTTCTATTCAAGACTTTTCCTGGTACCCAGAAAAGACAAATCATGGCGTCCAATTTTGGGCTTATCTACTCTAAACACCTTTCTGGACATTCCAAAATTCAAGATGCTGACTTCACCAGTTACTTCCTATGCTAGGCAAAGATGGCTGGTTGGCAACTCTAGATTTAAAAAGAGGCTTACCTGCATATCCCAGTCAGGGAATCTTGCAGAAGTTACCTCTGCTTCAAAGCAGGCTCCTTGGATTACCAGCTCTCTGCACTGCCCTTTGGCTTATCTACTGCGCCCAGGGTCTTTACAAAGTGCCTGGCTCCAGTAATTGCATTTTGCACGCGAAGAAATATTCAAATGTATCGATACCTGGACGATTTGTCTAATTCAGGCATAAAACAAGGACACTCTTCTAAACCATCTGGCGTTTGTAAAAAGGTTTCTAACTTGTCTAGGGTACACTACAAACAAAAAGAAATCACAACTGGTACCCTCTCAAAAAATTACATTCCTGGGTGCAAGGTTGAGTACAACTGCCCAGATGGCTTTCCTTACACCAGAGAAGCAAATTCATATGGTGACTTACTTCATACAGGTGGCCACAAAAACCCTGCTTTCTGCAACGTAAATACTGCAAGCCTTGGGGTTCATGGCCTCCTGCATTCTTCTAATTCCATATGCAAGACTGCATATGAGGAAACTTCAGTGGTACATAAAATGTCTATGGAGTCAGCATTGTCACAGCCTGGAAACAGTGATTCCTGTCATACCTTGCCTGTAACTAGAGTTCCTATGGTGGGCTGAGGCCTGACACCAAAACAAGAGACTGCCATTCACACCAGCCCCTGCCGCCCAAACCCTAACTACAGACGCATCAGACTATGCTTGGGGGGCACATCTGGCAGGGAAGTGCATTCAGGGCAAATGGATCCCAAATCAAATGCACCTTCATACCAATCAGAAAGAAATGCTAGCTGTACAGAATGCAGTGACAGCCTTCAAGGACTACCTTCATCCAGGACAATTAATGATAGACAACACCACGGTTATGTGGTACATAAACAAGCAGGGGGGGTACACACTCCTACCCCCTTTGCAGACTAGCCATGGCATTGTGGAACACTGCCTTGACCTATCAAGTACAACAAGTTCAATTCCTGCCAGGAAAGCTGAATACTCTGGCAGACGAACTAAGCAGAAATATCATGGACCCACACGAATGGAAACTGGAACCACGGATTTTCAACATGTTGACACGCAAATGGGGAAGCCCAGACATGGATCTTTTTCCTCACCCCAGAACTATCGGTTGGACAAATTTTGCACAAGAACTCATCACAAAAAAGCCTGGAAAGTGGATGCTCTATCCTTCAGCTGGAAAAACCTATCAGTATATGCCTTTCCCCCTCTGCCTCTGCTTTCCAAAGTTCTACTAAAAGTCAAACAGGACAAAACAAAAATGATTGTGAATGCTTCAGACTGGCCTTGCCAACACTGGTACCCACTCCTGCGCAATTTCACACCTTCCATCGTGGCACCTGCCTCAGACACCTCACTTAACTGTCTCAGCAGAATAACCAAATTCTGCACACTCACCTCCAAACTTTGAATCTTGCAGTGTGGCTAATCATCTAAATTCACCCTTAGCATCCCTCAGCAAACCTGTGATGGATGTCATTTTGGAGTCGAGAAGGCCTAGTACTAGAAGATTTTATGCTGACAAATGGAGAAGATTCTGTGCCTGGAATCCATCTCAATGGATAAAGCACAGCAGTGCCCAACATTCCTCATATTTTGCAATACTTAACTGAGATGCTTCTCAAGGGCCTGTCCTTTTCTTCCATAAAATTCCATGCCTCAGCCATTTCAGCTCATTACAACACAGAACCTCCCCTCTTCTTTCATCCTCTGCTAAAGCAGTATCTCAGAGGGGCCCAAAACTTAAGACCACCCAAGAGAGCTCCAACCCCTGCCTGGGACCTCAATTTTGTATTGGAGAAGCTCACTCTCCCTCCTTTTGAGCCAGCTGCTACTGCAGACTTACAATTTCTCTCCTGGAAAACCACTTTCTTTTTAGCAGTCACTTCAGCTAGAAGGATTTCCGAATGACAGGCTCTTATAGCAGTGGAGCCTTTCATCATTTTTCATGTAGACAGGGTATCTTTCAAGACCAATCCATCCTTCATGCCTAAGGTGGTATCCAGTGTGGCTCTTAATCAGAGCATTCATTTACCAACTTTCTTTCCCAATCCACAGAACAAGGGGGAGCGGATTCTGCATTCATTGCATGTACACAGACAACTTAGATTTTACTTAAACAGGACAAAATCTCAAAGAAAATCTGAACTACTGCTGGTGGCATTTGCTGCAAGGGCAGAGGTTAAAGCTATTTCAAAGCAAACCATCTCCAAATGGATAAGCCATTGTATTCGTTTCTGCTATATGCACCATGGAAAAACTGTCCCCCAGGGGATTAGATCCTATTCCACTAGGGCTGCATCTACTTCCAACAGCCTTTCTCAGAGGTGTTCCTACCAGGGACATTCTAGAAGCTGCTACCTGGAGCTCAGTTCATATGTTCACCAAACATTACAATTTACCACTTTTCTCTAAATCCGGAGCTGGCTTTGCCACTGCTGTCCTGCAGAGCCTTATAGCTGGTCCTAATGCTGTGTAATTCCCCCCACCCAAGCATAGCTTTGGGAATCTACCCAAATGTAATGACTGCAACAGTGAAACATGAACATAGTACAGTTGTGTACACTTACCATAAATGTAGATGTTCGAGTGTATTCAGTGTAGCAGTCCTGGTTACCCTCCCTCCAGCCCCCTATTTTTCTCTGACTATACCTCTACTTTCTTTCACTATGCCTAAAAGCACTTTTGTTATATTTGCTTTTGGGATTGGAAGTATATTTTTTGTGTTTTTAATTTTACTTGCCCCCCATTTGGGGGGCACCTGACATTTGGGGCAAGAAAAGCTGATGTAATGGCGTCTGCTGCATGTTTTATACCCCTGACTACCTGTCATCATTGAAGAAGGGACAGCAACCGACCCAGGACCCAAGACATTGTTAATCAGGCTGACTGAAGGCAACCTGCCAGCAGATTACCCAAATGTAATGACTGCAACAGTGAATACACTCTAACATCTACATTTATGGTAAGTGTACACAACTGTACTTTGCCTGCAGGTAACTCTCAGTCGGCCCGAATACCAGAGTCTTGGGGTTTCTGCATCGAATGCTGTCGCCTCTTCCATGACGTCAGGGGTATAAAACATGCAGACGACGCCTTTACATCAGCTTTTCTTGCCGTGCAGTAACCCGAAGCAGTTCGTAAGTGCCGGTCGGCCGCTACCTGAATTTTTCATTATTAGTGTTTCAAAACTGAAGTTTTCTAAAGCAAAGTAACCCGTTGGGGATCCTTTTTTTCTTGTTCTAACCGATGTCAGAAAGAGTTAACAGTTGTCTTGCCTGTGGAAAGCATACCTCTCAAAGAGATTTTCATTCTTGCTGCATCGCCTGTTTAGGCCCAGACCACGATGTTCCCCGCTGTTGGTTTTGTGCCTTTTTCAACACCCAAACTATTCGTCAGGCTGTCTTTGTCACTAAATTCTTTCGCTCTCGTTCTCCGTATTCTGAAATGGCTTCGATAAGCCATCTGACTACAGATCTTCCGAGAAAAACGTAAGGATAAAGACAGAGACCGCATAGGTCCAAAACTGCCAACAACACCTACATTAAGCTAGTCGCCAGTCCGCCGGTACTCAGTGAGGCGCTTTAGCAGCCCCTGATACTCGCTTGTACAGCTTCGCAGGCCTCTACTGAGACCCATTCGGAGTCTGGTAAGCCTCGAGATGCTTCTTCAACTATGGAATCTCTGGATGTCTCTGCCTTGGATGAGTCCGGAGCCACTGTGCAGGCACTGGCTTCTGAGGGTGTACTCAGACCTTCCGATGTTCGTATTAAACAGACTACTTTGTTTCGGACTAAAACTACCGAATTTCTCAGGCCCAGAGTTCGCACTATGCCTAGGAAACTGATGACCAAAGTGCATTCTCAAGCTCCCATGCCACAGAAACAAATGCTTAGAATGGCTGACTACCTTATATCTTTAATTAGAGGAAGCCAGCCTTCCCCCTCTGAGACAATTGATTTTCCTTATGATTCCGATGTCTCTGACCCCTCTGATTTCCATACCAGGACATACCCTTATCTACCTATGAGGATTCAGATGCACAGGATTCCATTCCCTCTGCCCCCCCCCCCCTCCCAAGAGGGCTTCTTTCGGTGAAACCTTGCATACCCTAAGAGAGTATTTCCGCTGGGAATGCCAGGACTACCCACAGTCCAAAAAGGGACTCAGGGAATTTTTAGGCTTGCCTTGGCACAGGCCTGTAGCTATACCCCCTGTTCTGGATATTATAAATGTCTTCATGGAATCTAGTCTTACCCCTGATACTTTACCACCAGCTCCTAGAAAGCCTGAAAGGTACTACAGAGTACCTGACTCTCTCAGATTTCTATTTAAAAATCCCACTGCGGATCCAGAGACCATTTCCCAGGGACCTAAAGGTATTAAGTCTACTACAGTCAAAAACCCTACCCCTTCGAACAGGGATTCTAGGGCTTTAGACAGATGGGGTAAGAAGGTGTATACCTCCGCAACTCTTGCTATCAGGGCTTTAAATTGCCAGTTTCACATGTTGAAGTACCAGCAGCATGTTATGGAACTAATTAAACAAAAAATTGTTGTTGATTCCTGATTGTGCTTTAAATAAAGATTAAGAAGAGTTAATGCATTCTGCGAACCAAGTTGGTAAACCTACTTTGCAGTGTGGTTTTGATGCCTTAGAAGCATCTTGCAGGGCTGCTGTCTCTGGGTCTGTTCTGAGAAGGCTTGCTTGGCTGAAGGAACAAATCTTGCCAGATCATGTCAAAGCAAAATTACTAGATGCTCCATTAAATCAAGAATGTTTGCTTGGCAGAAAAGCAGAAGTAATTCTTAAAAAGATGGAGGAAAAAGCTAAATCTATGCAAACTCTTAGATTTCTCACAGGTACAGCCACCTAGATTCAGTAGGCATTGGCTTTCAAAAAACTGGTCCTTTCCAGTCCCTCCCAGACCTTCTCAGTCCAAACCCAGGGGCAGCAGACCACAAAGACTACAGTCTCAGGATATGCGTAGATCTAAACAATGGAGTGCTCCCACCTCAAAAACAGGGAGTGGTAAGCCACCCTTTTATGGAAAAAGTTCACAATGACTTGTCCTTCATCCTGCCCGTCCATGCCCAAGTACTTGCACCCCTAGGAGGAAAACAAAACCTGCATGCAAAAACTGGGAGTATATTACCCAGGACCAGTGGGTCTTAAACATTATATCCCAGGATACAGATTCTACTTACACTCACTGCCAACCTAAACTGGGTTACCAGACCTTCCTCCAAACCAGTGGGCAGAGGCCCAAAAGCAAGTACTTTCTCTTCTCAGTATTAGGGCTATTCAACCTTTTCCAACAGAGCAAAGGGGACAGGGTTTCTACTCCAGACAGTTCCTGGTGCCCAGAAAAGAGAACTCTTGGTGTCCTGTCCTGGATCTGTCAATTCTCAACCCCTTTCTGGTCATACCAAAGTTCAAAATGCTTGCACTCCAGCAGCTGCTTCCTATGCTAGCCAAGGACTTTTGGCTGGTCACCCTAGACTTAAAAGAAGCTTATCTGCACATCCACATAAGGGAATCCTGCAGGAAATATCTACGTTTCAGGGCAGGCTCTGTGCTCTCAACCCCTCTCACCAAAGTACTACTCAAGATCAAACAGGGCAGGCCAAGGCCAATCCTTATTGAACCAGACTGGCCACGCCAGTACTGGTACCCACTCCTACGCAGTCTGACAGTAGTGCCACCCTGGCACTTACATCTGTCCCCCTCTCTGCTGTCCCAGCAGAAGGGGCAGATTTTACATCCTCCCCTGCAAACCCTGAACCTGGCAGCCTGGCTTATTTCCTGAATACATCACCAGCAACCCTCAGCAAACAGATAAGGATGTTATCCTTGAGGCCAGGAGGCCTAGTACTAGGAAATCTTACTCGGAAAAGTGGAAATCGTACTGTTTTAGGAGCCAGTCTCAAGGAAAGGACACAGCTGTGCCCACCTTACTTCAAATTTTAGATTATCTAGCAGTGCTGTTCCACAGAGGCCTATCCTTCTCATCAATTAAGATTCATGACTCTGCCATCTCAGCTCATTACAATACGGAGCCACCCCTGTTCTCTCACCCTCTGATCAAACAGTTCCTGAGAGGAGCTAACAATTTAAGACCCCCAAGGAGAGCTCCCACTCCTGCCTGGGACCTTAACTTTGTACTAGAGAAGCTCACGCTTCTTCCCTTTTGAGCCTGCTGCTACAGCAGAGTTAAAATTCCTCTCCTGGAAAACAGCCTTACTTCTAGCTATCACTTCAGCAAGAAGAGTGCCTGAGTTACAGGCCCTTATGGATGTGGAACCCTTCATTATCATCCATGAGGACAGGGTTTCCCTCAGGACTAACCCATCATTTATGCCCAAGGTGGTATCCAGTGTGGCTTTAAACCAATCCATCCATTTACCAACCTTTTTTCCTAATCCTCAGAATAAAGGGGAAAGGATCCTGCACTCCTTGGATGTGGACAGACAGCTCAGGTTCTACCTTGACAGGGGCTAAACCTTTCAGAAAATCTGAACAGGTGCTAGTCAGCTTTGCCACAGGGACAGAGGGCAAGGCCATTTCAAAGCAAACCATTTCCAAATGGATAGCACACTGCATCCATTTCTTCTGCAAACACCATGGAAAACCTACCCCACCGGGGATCAGAACACATTCCACTAGGGCTACTTCAACCTCTACAGCATTTCTCAGGGGAGTCCCTACCAGGGACATCCTGGAAGCTGCAACCTGGAGTTCTGTACACACCTTCGCCAAGCATTACCACTTACCTATCTCTTCTAAATCTCGAGCCGGATTTGCCACAGCAGTCTTACAAGGCCTGCTAGACAGCCCTAATACTACTTGACTGCCTCCATCCTTCCTCAGCTTTGGGAATCGACCCAAGTGTGATTACTGCAACAGTGAAACACGAAGAACATAGTACAGTTGTGCGCATTTAACATAAATGTAGATGTTCAAGTGTTTTCACTGTTACAGTCTTGGTTGCCTTCCCTCCAGCCCCCTGACTTTTCTGTACTTTCTACCTAGCCTGTTTTTTTGCCCATATCTTATGGCAGTGGTATTTACTTTTTACTGGAGGTGTTCCATACCATGTAATTGCTTCCTATTTTGTGGGCTGCTGACATCTGGGTCAAGAAAAACTGATGTAATGGCGTCTGCTGCATGTTTTATACCCCTGACGTTATGGAAGAGGCAACAGCATCTGACACAGAAATCCCAAGACTCTGGTATTCGGGCCTACTGAGGGCTACCTGCAGGCAGGTAACCCAAGTGTGATGACTGCAACAGTGAATACACTCAAACATCTACATTTTATGGTAAGTGTACACAACTGTACTTTCTCTGCACTTCCCTTTGGCTTATCTACTGCTCCCAGAGTTTTCACAAAATGTCTGGCTCTGGCCATTGCCTTTTGCAGACAAAGGAATATCCAAATTTACCCGTACTTAGACAACTGAGCGTCAGGAAATGCTGCTCAGCACCTGGCCTTTGTAAAGTCCCTACTGACCTCCCTAGCGTACACTTTCAACGAAAAGAAATCCAAACATTTACCCACCCAGAAGATTATATTCCTGGGAGCAAGCCTGGACACAGCATCCCAGATGGAATTCCTTACTCCAGAGAAGCAAACCTACCTGACAGCCTGCTTCTCTCAACTAGCCACCAGATCCCAGTAATCTGCAAGGAAATTCCTGCAAGCTCTGGGGTTCATGGCATCTTGCATTCTAATCATTCCGTATGCCAGACTGCATACGAGGAAACTTCAACAGTATCTAAAAAGCCTTTGGTGTCAACACTATCATAAGGTTGCCACCCGTCTCGTTGTCAGCGGGACACTCACAGGTTAAGCCACCATATTCCGTTGCCCGCTGTATCAAGCAGTGGGACCTGAAAAGTCCCGCTTTAGCAGTTGCACTGAATTGCCGTGGAAAAGTCACAATTACTTCGTTTTTTCCTGGCAATTCAGTTACGTCACCAACCAGAACCTGCAGGCAAAGCTGCTGCCTTTTAGGTCTAGGTGCTTTATTTCGTGCACCAATTGGCTGCAATTCACGAAAGTGGTGGGGATTGGGGCAGGAAAAGCCTTGCAAAAATTGCGGCTGTAGGAGCGCTTTGTTTTAAGCGCTTCTACAGCTGCTAAAAAAAATGACAGAATTTTTTTTTTTTTTTTTTATTACAAGCGATCCAGCCAGCCATCCTCCTCCATCCATCCATCCATCCTCCTCCATCCATCCATCCTCCTCCATCCATCCATCCATCCATCCTCCTCCATCCATCCATCCATCCAGCCAGCCATCCTCCTCCATCCATCCAGCCAGCCATCCTCCTCCATCCAGCCAGCCAGCCATCCTCCTCCATCCATCCAGCCAGCCATCCTCCTCCATCCATCCATCCAGCCAGCCATCCTCCTCCATCCATCCATCCAGCCAGCCATCCTCCTCCATCCATCCATCCAGCCAGCCATCCTCCTCCATCCATCCAGCCAGCCATCCTCCTCCATCCAGCCAGCCAGCCATCCTCCTCCTCCTCAGCCAGCCATCCTCCTCCTCAGCCAGCCATCCTCCTCCTCCTCCTCAGCCAGACAGCCATCCTCCTCCTCAGCCAGCCATCCTCCTCCTCCTCAGCCAGCCAGCCATCCTCCTCCTCCTCAGCCAGCCAGCCATCCTCCTCCTCCTCAGCCAGCCATCCTCCTCCTCCTCAGCCAGCCAGCCATCCTCCTCCTCCTCAGCCAGCCAGCCATCCTCCTCCTCCTCAGCCAGCCAGCCATCCTCCTCCTCCTCAGCCAGCCAGCCATCCTCCTCCTCCTCAGCCAGCCAGCCATCCTCCTCCTCCTCAGCCAGCCAGCCATCCTCCTCCTCCTCAGCCAGCCAGCCATCCTCCTCCTCCTCAGCCAGCCAGCCATCCTCCTCCTCCTCAGCCAGCCAGCCATCCTCCTCCTCCTCAGCCAGCCATCTCCTCCTCCTCAGCCAGCCATCCTCCTCCTCCTCCTCAGCCAGCCAGCCATCCTCCTCCTCCTCCTCAGCCAGCCAGCCATCCTCCTCCTCCTCAGCCAGCCAGCCATCCTCCTCCTCCTCAGCCAGCCAGCCATCCTCCTCCTCCTCAGCCAGCCAGCCATCCTCCTCCTCCTCAGCCAGCCAGCCATCCTCCTCCTCCTCAGCCAGCCAGCCATCCTCCTCCTCCTCAGCCAGCCAGCCATCCTCCTCAGCCAGCCAGCCATCCTCCTCCTCCTCCTCAGCCAGCCTCCTCCTCCTCCTCCTCAGCCAGCCTCCTCCTCCTCCTCAGCCAGCCAGCCTCCTCCTCCTCCCAGCCAGCCTCCTCCTCCTCCTCCTCAGCCAGCCAGCCATCCTCCTCCTCAGCCAGCCAGCCATCCTCCTCCTCAGCCAGCCAGCCATCCTCCTCCTCAGCCAGCCAGCCATCCTCCTCCTCAGCCAGCCAGCCATCCTCCTCCTCAGCCAGCCAGCCATCCTCCTCCTCAGCCAGCCAGCCATCCTCCTCCTCAGCCAGCCAGCCATCCTCCTCAGCCAGCCAGCCATCCTCCTCCTCCTCAGCCAGCCAGCCATCCTCCTCCTCCTCAGCCAGCCAGCCATCCTCCTCCTCCTCAGCCAGCCAGCCATCCTCCTCCTCCTCAGCCAGCCAGCCATCCTCCTCCTCCTCAGCCAGCCAGCCAGCCATCCTCCTCCTCCTCAGCCAGCCAGCCAGCCATCCTCCTCCTCCTCAGCCAGCCAGCCCTCCTCCTTCTCCTCAGCCAGCCATCCTCCTCCTCCTCAGCCAGCCAGCCCTCCTCCTTCTCCTCAGCCAGCCAGCCCTCCTCCTTCTCCTCAGCCAGCCAGCCCTCCTCCTTCTCCTCAGCCAGCCAGCCCTCCTCCTTCTCCTCAGCCAGCCAGCCCTCCTCCTTCTCCTCAGCCAGCCAGCCCTCCTCCTTCTCCTCAGCCAGCCAGCCCTCCTCCTTCTCCTCAGCCAGCCAGCCCTCCTCCTCCTTCTCCTCAGCCAGCCAGCCCTCCTCCTCCTTCTCCTCCTCAGCCAGCCAGCCCTCCTCCTCCTTCTCCTCCTCAGCCAGCCAGCCCTCCTCCTCCTCCTCCTCAGCCAGCCAGCCCTCCTCCTCCTCCTCCTCAGCCAGCCAGCCCTCCTCCTCCTCCTCCTCCTCAGCCAGCCAGCCCTCCTCCTCCTCCTCCTCAGCCAGCCAGCCCTCCTCCTCCTCCTCCTCCTCAGCCAGCCAGCCCTCCTCCTCCTCCTCAGCCAGCCAGCCCTCCTCCTCCTCAGCCAGCCAGCCCTCCTCCTCCTCCTCCTCTTCCTCAGCCAGCCCTCCTCCTCCTCAGCCAGCCCTCCTCCTCCTCAGCCAGCCCTCCTCCTCAGCCAGCCAGCCCTCCTCCTCCTCCTCAGCCAGCCAGCCCTCCTCCTCCTCCTCAGCCAGCCCTCCTCCTCCTCCTCAGCCAGCCTCCTCCTCCTCCTCAGCCAGCCAGCCCTCCTCCTCCTCCTCAGCCAGGCCTCCTCCTCCTCCTCAGCCAGCCCTCCTCCTCCTCCTCCTCAGCCAGCCCTCCTCCTCCTCCTCAGCCAGCCCTCCTCCTCCTCCAGCCAGCCAGCCCTCCTCCTGCTCCTCAGCCAGCCCTCCTCCTCAGCCAGCCAGCCCTCCTCCTCCTCCTCAGCCAGCCCTCCTCCTCCTCAGCCAGCCAGCCCTCCTCCTCCTCAGCCAGCCAGCCCTCCTCCTCCTCCTCAGCCAGCCAGCCCTCCTCCTCCTCCTCAGCCAGCCAGCCCTCCTCCTCCTCCTCCTCAGCCAGCCCTCCTCCTCCTCCTCAGCCAGCCAGCCCTCCTCCTCCTCCTCAGCCAGCCCTCCTCCTCAGCCAGCCAGCCCTCCTCCTCCTCCTCAGCCAGCCAGCCCCCCTCCTCCTCCTCAGCCAGCCCTCCTCCTCCTCCTCCCTCAGCCAGCCCTCCTCCTCCTCCTCAGCCCTCCTCCTCCTCCTCCTCCTCCTCCTCAGCCAGCCAGCCCTCCTCCTCCTCCTCCTCAGCCAGCCAGCCCTCCTCCTCCTCCTCCTCAGCCAGCCAGTTCTCCTCCTCCTCCTCCTCAGCCAGCCCTCCTCCTCAGCCAGCCAGCCCTCCTCCTCCTCCTCAGCCAGCCAGCCCTCCTCCTCCTCCTCAGCCAGCCAGCCCTCCTCCTCCTCCTCAGCCAGCCAGCCCTCCTCCTCCTCCTCAGCCAGCCAGCCCTCCTCCTCCTCCTCCTCCTCAGCCAGCCAGCCCTCCTCCTCCTCCTCAGCCAGCCAGCCCTCCTCCTGCTCCTCAGCCAGCCCTCCTCCTCCTCCTCCTCAGCCAGCCAGCCCTCCTCCTCCTCCTCAGCCAGCCAGCCCTCCTCCTCAGCCAGCCAGCCCTCCTCCTCCTCCTCCTCCGCCAGCCCTCCTCCTCCTCCTCAGCCAGCCAGCCCTCCTCCTCCTCCTCCTCAGCCAGCCAGCCCTCCTCCTCCTCAGCCAGCCCTCCTCCTCCTCCTCCTCAGCCAGCCCTCCTCCTCCTCCTCCTCAGCCAGCCCTCCTCCTCCTCCTCCTCCGCCAGCCAGCCCTCCTCCTCCTCCTCCTCAGCCAGCCAGCCCTCCTCCTCCTCCTCAGCCAGCCAGCCCTCCTCCTCCTCCTCAGCCAGCCACCCCTCCTCCTCCTCCTCAGCCAGCCAGCCCTCCTCCTCCTCCTCCTCAGCCCGCCAGCCCTCCTCCTCCTCCTCCTCAGCCAGCCCTCCTCCTCCTCCTCAGCCAGCCAGCCCTCCTCCTCCTCCTCAGCCAGCCAGCCCTCCTCCTCCTCCTCAGCCAGCCAGCCCTCCTCCTCCTCAGCCAGCCAGCCCTCCTCCTCCTCCTCAGCCAGCCAGCCCTCCTCCTCCTCCTCAGCCAGCCAGCCCTCCTCCTCCTCCTCAGCCAGCCAGCCCTCCTCCTCCTCCTCAGCCAGCCCTCCTCCTCCTCCTCCTCCTCCTCAGCCAGCCAGCCTCCTCCTCCTCCTCAGCCAGCCAGCCCTCCTCCTCCTCCTCAGCCAGCCAGCCCTCCTCCTCCTCCTCAGCCAGCCAGCCCTCCTCCTCCTCCTCAGCCAGCCAGCCCTCCTCCTCCTCCTCAGCCAGCCAGCCCTCCTCCTCCTCCTCAGCCAGCCAGCCCTCCTCCTCCTCCTCAGCCAGCCCTCCTCCTCCTCCTCAGCCAGCCCTCCTCCTCCTCCTCAGCCAGCCAGCCCCCCTCCTCCTCCTCAGCCAGCCAGCCCTCCTCCTCCTCCTCAGCCAGCCCTCCTCCTCCTCCTCCTCAGCCAGCCCTCCTCCTCCTCCTCAGCCAGCCAGCCCTCCTCCTCCTCCTCCCAGCCAGCAGCCTCCTCCTCCTCAGCCAGCCCTCCTCCTCCTCCTCAGCCAGCCAGCCCTCCTCCTCCTCCGCCAGCCCTCCTCCTCCTCCTCAGCCAGCCAGCCCTCCTCCTCCTCCTCAGCCAGCCCTCCTCCTCCTCAGCCAGCCAGCCCTCCTCCTCCTCCTCAGCCAGCCAGCCCTCCTCCTCCTCCTCAGCCAGCCAGCCCTCCTCCTCCTCCTCAGCCAGCCAGCCCTCCTCCTCCTCCTCAGCCAGCCAGCCCTCCTCCTCCTCCTCCTCCGCCAGCCAGCCCTCCTCCTCCGCCAGCCAGCCCTCCTCCTCCTCCTCCTCCGCCAGCCAGCCCTCCTCCTCCTCCTCCTCCGCCAGCCCTCCTCCTCCTCCTCCGCAGCCAGCCAGCCTTCTTCCTCCTCCTCCGCCAGCCAGCCCTCCTCCTCCTCAGCCAGCCAGCCCTCCTCCTCCTCCTCAGCCAGCCCTCCTCCTCCTCCTCAGCCAGCCCTCCTCCTCCTCCTCAGCCAGCCCTCCTCCTCCTCAGCCAGCCAGCCCTCCTCCTCCTCCTCAGCCAGCCCTCCTCCTCCTCCTCAGCCAGCCAGCCCTCCTCCTCCTCCTCAGCCAGCCAGCCCTCCTCCTCCTCCTCCTCAGCCCGCCCTCCTCCTCCTCAGCCAGCCAGCCCTCCTCCCTCCTCCTCCTCAGCCAGCCAGCCCTCCTCAGCCAGCCCTCCTCCTCCTCAGCCAGCCAGCCCTCCTCCCTCCTCCTCCTCAGCCAGCCAGCCCTCCTCCCTCCTCCTCCTCAGCCAGCCAGCCCTCCTCCCTCCTCCTCCTCAGCCAGCCAGCCCTCCTCCTCCTCCTCCTCAGCCAGCCAGCCCTCCTCCTCCTCCTCAGCCAGCCAGCCCTCCTCCCTCCTCCTCCTCAGCCAGCCAGCCCTCCTCCCTCCTCCTCCTCAGCCAGCCAGCCCTCCTCCCTCCTCCTCCTCAGCCAGCCAGCCCTCCTCCCTCCTCCTCCTCAGCCAGCCCTCCTCCTCCTCCTCCTCAGCCAGCCAGCCCTCCTCCCTCCTCCTCCTCAGCCAGCCAGCCCTCCTCCCTCCTCCTCCTCAGCCAGCCCTCCTCCCTCCTCCTCCTCAGCCAGCCCTCCTCCCTCCTCCTCCTCAGCCAGCCAGCCCTCTTCCCTCCTCCTCCTCAGCCAGCCAGCCCTCCTCCCTCCTCTATCCCGCCAGCCACTCCAGCAGCCATCTGTCTTACCCATAACATCATTTCCTTCAACACTCTGGTGGTGATGTCATGGTAGAGGGTGTGACCAGTGTCATATTGGCCACACCCCCATGTCCCACTTTGGCCCACTTAAAAAGTGGCAACCCTACACTATCAAGAACTGGAAACTCTTATACCCATAATGCCTTGCCTCAGAAAATATTTTCTTTGGTGGGCAGCAGCATGCTGCCACAACAAGGGGCTACCTTTTTCACCACCCTCCGCCAGCCAGGCCCTCACCACAGATGCATCAGACTATGCCTGGGGTGTACACCTGGACGGCAGGTGCATACAGGACCAATGGAGCCCACAACAAATCCATCTGCACATCAGCCAGAAAGAGATGTTAGCTGTCCAGCCCACATTGACAGCTTTCAGGCCCCTTCTCTCCCCAGAGGCTCTCCTGATCAAAACAGATGACACCACTGTGATTTGGTATATCAGTAAGTAGGGAGGGACTCACTCCTACCCTCTCTGCAGGCTGGACATGACCCTTTGGCACACAGCCTCTGCCATGCAACTCCACCTGTTAGCACAGTTCTTACCAGGTTCTCTATACTCTCTGGCAGACCGCTTAAGCAGAAGTCTTCTGGACCCACACATGTGGCAGCTAGACAAAATAACCTTCACCCTGATAATGCAGAAATGGGGCACCCCTAAGGTCGACCTCTTTGCCTCTCACACCAACCATCAGCTCAGCAAGTTGTGCACCAGGGAGCATCACTGCATGGCTTGGAATGTGGATGCCGTATCCATTCTCTGGGTCACTCTATCGGTCTATGCCTTTCCTCCACTACTTCTCATCCCCAGGGTACTGCTCAAAATATGGGAGGAAAAACCAAAGGCAATTCTTATTGATCCAGACTGGCTTCGCCAGCACTGGTACCCACTGCTGCACAGCCAGTCTCCACTGCCACCATGGCATCTCACTCAGACCCCAACCCTCCTGACCCAGAGGGAAGGAGAATTCATGCACCCCCAACTACAGACCCTCAATTTGGCAGCTTGGCTTATTCCCTAACCACCGATCAGTTTGCCAACTTCAGTAAACAGATCCTAGATGTTATACGTGAGGCCCTAGCACTAGAAAGTCTTATGCTGACAAATGGAAAAGGTTCTGCACCAGGATTCAGGCTAAGGGAGCCGATATGTCACAGTCCTCCCTCCTTCTCATCCTGGATTACTTAGCTGACCTGTTAAACAGTAGTCTCTCTTTTTCCTCTGTTAAAATTCATGTCTCTGCTATCCCTGCTCATTTCCCCACTGAGCAGCCCCTTTTCTCACACCCTCTGATCAAACACTTCCTAAGAGGGGCTAGCAACTTGAGGCCACCCAGAAGAGCACTTACCCCAGCTTGGGACCTTAACTTTGTGTTGGAAAAGTTCACCCTGCCCCCCTTCCAACCAGCATCTTCAGCAGAGTTAAAATTTTTCTCCTGGAAGACAGCTTTCCTTCTGGCCATCACTTCAGCTGGAAGGGTCTCCGAGCTACAAGCACTCATGGATGTGGAGCCCTTCATAATCTTCCATGCTGACAGAGTTTCCCTCAGGACTAACCCATCCTTCATGCCCCAAGTGGTGTCCGGTGTAGCTCTCAACCAATCCATTCTTTTGTCCACCTTTTCCCTAACCCACAGAAAAAAGGAGAAAGGATCCTGCACTCTCTCTAGATGTGCACAGACAGCTCAGATTCTATCTAGACAAGACTAAGTCCTTCAGAAAGTCTGATCGGTTTGCTGGTTAGCTTTGCTGCAGGGGCAGAGGGCAAAGCCATCTCCAAACAATTTCCAAATGGATAGCACACTGCATCCATTTCTGTTACAAGCAACACAGAAAGCCTCCCCCTAAGGGGGTCAGGACTCGCTCTACAAGAGCGGCCTCCACCTCTGCAGCTTTCCTCAGAGGAGTCCCCACCAAGGACATCCTGGAGTCTGCCATGTGGACATCTGTTCACACTTTCACCAAACATTACCACATGCCTGTATTCTCCAAATCCAGGGCAGGGTTTGCCACTGCAGTCTTGCAGGGCATCCTAGCCAGTCCCTAGTCTCCTTGACTGCCTCCACCCTTTTCCTCAGCTTTGGGAATCGACCCGAATGTGATGACTGCAACAGTGAAACATGAAGATTATAGTACTGTTCTGTACACTTACCATAAATGTAGATGTTAGAGTGTATTCACTGTTGCAGTCCTGGTTTTCTTCCTTCCATCCCCCTCTTCTTTCTTCTCTCTCCTTGCAAGGGATGTTTTGGTATTTACTTTCTTACTGGTGGGGTTCTTCCACTAGAACCTGGCTTCCACTTGGGGGTTCCTGACAGGGCAAGAAAAACTGATGTAATGGCGTCGGGTGCCTTACTTTTATATGTCAGTCCTGAAGTGACAGCAAGAAATGGTAAGCCTCTGGTATTCGGGCCAGTCGAGGGCTATTCTGGCAGGGATAACCCAAATATGATGACTGCAACAGTGAATACACTCTAACATCTACATTTATATTAAGTGTATACAACTGTACTTTATGATGCAGCTGAAGCCTCAGCTAGGTCAGCTGCATCAGCCTCTGGACTAAGAAGATACTCATGGCTATGTCTTCAGCCTCTACCTGATGACTTCAGGGCCAAACTTATTGATGCACCTTTGGATCACTCTGCCCTATTTGGTAAAAAAATGGCAGATCTGTTTAAACCACTACAACAAAAAGGAAAAGGATTACAGGATCTAAAACGTCTCCTGGTCTTGCCCATCCCCAAGTTCCAGGGGAACTACCCAGCTAAGACCCAGTTTATCAGGAAGGCCTGTAAACCTACAGCCACAAGGTCTAGAAGACGACAACCCCCTCCAGCTAGAGCTTCTCCTTCCTCCAGCCAAAGGCCTTCCTTTCCAGATAGGGCAGGTAGTGTCCGACTGCCTGCCAAGCTTTCAAAACCCCCCCATCCCTTCCCCTGTCTGCTCATCTCTCTCACTGTCTCCCTGCGTGGTCTCTCATTACCTTAGACAAGTGGGTTCTGTCCATCATACAAAATGGTTACTTTGTCCTGGATCGCCACCCACCAGTCCGTTATCCCTCCTCAGACAGGTTCTGCAAGCCCTTCTAATGCAAGGCTCTATAAAACCAGTGCCTACAGAATCCTAAAGAATAGGATTCTACTTCAGAATCTTTTTGGTTCCCAGAAAGGAAGGACCATGGAGGTCTATTCTAGAGCTCTCGTGGCTCAACTCCTCCTTTAACGTTACTACCTTCAAGATGCTCACTCTCTCCTTACCCTCTTTCCCCTTCTGTTTCCTAAGTGATTCATGGCAACCCTGGACTTTTAAGGATGCCTACCTTCCATTTCCCGTAAAACCCACTTTCAGGAAATACCTCAGATTTTTGGCAGGCTCATCCCATTTTCAGTTCTGTGCCTTGCCCTTTGGGCTTTCTCCTGCTCTCAGTGTATTTACAAAATATCTGACTCCAGTCATTGCTTACTGCAAGACAAAGGGGATTCAGATATTCCCCTGTCTAGACAGCCTGCTAGTCCAGGTAGAAGACCAGAAGACTCTACGTCTTCACACCCAGACTCTTATGCTACTCCTGCAAGTCTCTAAGATTTCTAATAAACCTTCGAAAATGCAATATGAAGCCAACACAGGACATTGTATTCCTAGGATGCAGAATTCAGACAGATCTTATGAAGGCCTTCCTGCCACTAGTAAAGGTGGTGTCCCTGACTCAACAACCTGCTCACTGCCCTTCAATTTTCAGTTCTGACAGCAAGACAGTTTGAGACTTCTGGGTTACATGGCAGCCACCATCCCCATGTTGCCCCTAGCAAGAATGCACATGAGGAAACTACAGTGGTATCTACAATTAGTGTGGACTCAGAACTCCCACCCTCTAGAGTTCAGGGTCCCCCTCCTCCCCTGTTTAAAACAGGAATTGAGATGGTGAGTGGCCCAGATCCCAGGCCTCCCCATACAAACTCCCAATCCCTCCCAGGCAATGTGCACAGATGCTTCAGGTCTGGGATGGGGAGCAACTCTAGGACCAAGAAAAGTGCAAAGCTTGTGGACAGACGGACAATCTAGATCACATAAACGTCGGAGATATGAGAGCAATCCTCCTTGCCCTACAAGCCTTCCTTCCCTATCTAGAGCAGGGCCCTCTCAAGATATTCACTGAGAACACAACAGTCATGTGGTATCTCAACAAACAAGGAGGGACAAAGTCATACATTCTATGCAGACTAGCTCTGCAAAGTGTGGGAACTGGCCATCTCACGGAGAATTACCTTCCAGGCAGTCTACATACTGTCCTAACACGACTCCAAGGCAGATCTTCTAAGCAGAACCATTTCAGACAACCATGAATGGATGCTTCAAAGAGATGTCTTCCTAAAGTTGGTCATTGGTGGGGTATACCACAAATAGACCTTTTCGCCCCCTCCATAAACAGGCAACTTCCTGGCTACTGCACCAGGACACATGACCCCAAGGCACTGGCAATAGATGCCTTCTCAATGACCTGGAAGGGGAAATTTCTGTATGCATTCCCACCCTTACCCTTGGTACAAAAGGTGCTGCTGAAACTTCAGCAGGACTCACCAAAAATCTTTCTGGTGACTCCCTACTGGCCAAGACAGCACTGGTTCCCCTTTCTCCTTCATTTGTCCAAGGGCAATCACCACAAGTTTACCCCCTTAGTGGACCTGCCCACACAGCACAAGGAGACTGATACACCCACAGTGGCAATCCCTGCACCTCACCCTGTGGCTAAGATTCCAATCCTCTTTAGACCTCTGTACAACGTGGACATGCTCATTGTCCTGCAAGAGGCCAGGAAACCCAACACAAGAAAATCCTATTTTGGAAGTGAAAAAGTTTTCTATTTGGTGTCGTAAAAGGCAGTTGGACTTGCTGGAAAGCGATATTCCTCTCATCCTATCTTACCTGTGTGAACTAATGCAGACAGGGCTGTCATTCTCATCTCTGAAAGCACATTTCTCTGCTATCTCTGTCTGCCTTCCTCTGGATCCTCCCCTTGCATCCAGACTCCCCGATTAACTGTTCCTCAAATGTGTACTACACTTGAAACCACCCAGGAAACCCTCGCCTCCTCCCTGGGACCTTAACTATGTATTAGAAAAACTCACTCTAGCCCCCTTTGAGACAAAGCTCCCATAAAATGTTGCACGTGGAAAACTGTTTTATTGGTAGCTCTTGACCTCGGCCAGAAGGGTCTCAGAGTTGCAAGCTCTTATGGCTACACCACCATTTTAGTCTTCCACCTGGACATGGTGCCTCTCGGGACTAACCTGTCATTCAACCCCAAGGTAGTTCATGACCTATTTGTGAACCAGGCTATCCACCTGCCTACTTTCTTTCCCAACATGCAGGGGGTATAGTGAGAGTACTTTGTTCCCTAGATGTCCACAGACAACTTGGGTTTCATCTACATAAAACCAAACCTTTTAGGAAATCGGAACAACTGTTTGTCTCCTTCCACCCTAGTGCCCTGGGGGAAGCTGTGAGCAAACCGACCATTTCAGCCTGCATTTCCAGGGCCATTTCTTTCTGCTACCTACACCATGCAAAGACCTTGCAGGATAATGTCAGAGCCAATTCCACCAGAGCAATGGCCTCTTCTAGAGCCTTTTTTTAAGGGACTAGACACCAACTCCATACTTGAGGCAGCTACTTGGTCTTCAGAGCACACCTTCACCAAACACTACAAACTGGACCATATCTCCAGAGCCAGGGCAGGGTTTGCCAGGGCTGTCCTACAGTGATTCCTGGAAACAGCATCTAGACCACCTCCCAATCCTCAGTGTGCTTTGGCACTCAACCACATGTAGAATATTGCAACACTGGAAGAGAAGGACATATATAATCTTACCATAACCATAGATGTCTGTCTCTTCCTGTTGCAGTATTCCTTCCCTCCCACCTTCCCCTTTTGTCAGACTGCACTTGCTCTCCTGGGTGACACTAGACAGGCTATGCCCTTATAGGACTGGCTCTGACTGGGGATTTTTTATGTTCTGACGACTGGTGCGTGCAGATGTCATTTGTATGCCCCACGTACCTGCTGCCATGTCAAACACACCTAGAGGGACTGAAAAATCTTTGGAAACCTGGCTTGATGAACTGGAGAGGAAGAAGGGGTAAACCCACATGTAGAATACAGCAACATGGCAGAGAAGGACATCTGTGGTTATGGTAAGATTTTACACAACTTTACTTTCAGAATGTGATGGCAGAATCACTAAACAGGTCCATGACTCAGTCCCACAAATGGATGTTTAACAGGGATGTGTTTCTGGACCTGGTCCATTGATGGGATACTCCACATGTAAATCTGTTTGCTTCCCCTCAGAACAGACAGCTTTCCAGATACTGCACCAGGGTACACACCTTTGGGTCATGGTATGTGGATGCTCTTCCCTTTCCTTGGAAGAGGGGATGTTTGTGTATGCGTTTTCCCCCTTACCTCTTATTCAGAAAGTTCTGCTGAAGTTTCAGAAAGAACAACCAAAAATCTTGCTGGTGACTCCCTTTTGGCCAAGTTAACACTGATTCCCCCTTCTCTATCATCTAGCCAAGTTCAGTCGCCACAAGTTACCCCTCAGGATGGACAAGGGAGCCCTGGTACACCCTCAAATATCCACCCTAAACCTATGCTTATGGGTGATAGAGCTCTAATTTCCTTTAGATAACTTTACACTGAGGACTTCCTACAGGTTCTGCAGGAGGCCAGAAAACCCACTACTGAATATTTCTGTCATTCCAAATGGAAGAGATTTTCTGTTTGGTGTCTAAAACGCAACTTACAACCAATGTCTGCAGAAACGCCAGTGGTCCTATCTTACCTGTGTGAACTGATGAAAAGTGGCTTGTCATATTCTTCCATCAAGGCATATTTATCTGCCATCTCAGCTTGTTTACCTTTGACTCCTCCCTTGTCATCCAGGTTGAAAGTCAAGCTATTGAACAAAGAACAACAGAGAATCTGTGGAAATTACCTGATATTCTGGAACTGTAGATGCACCAACACAAATGAAAACGACAATTTTACCTAGGTTTCGTCTTTAATGCACAGACATTTCCAGAAAATAACATGTTTCACCCCACTCCAACAATATATATTCACAAAACCTTACACACCTCCACTTTCATTAACCAATTACATTAATTAAATTAACTAGTTATAGCCATACACATCTTAAAATTGGTATAAAATACACACTTTAAACTAACATAATGTTATACTAACCCACAATTCTCAACAAATCACTATATTACATTCCTATAAAAAACATTGATGTTTTCATTTTAATTTTAATAAACATTTCTAAAATTAATATATATACATATACATACATATACACGCACCACTATTCTGAGATGTTATATCATACATCTCACATCTCCATATTAATAACATTGACCTGTTCTTAAAAGCATAATAATTAAAATATCCTTTTAGACCAAATTTATTTTATCCTAAGATGTGTTTTAGTTTTAAAATAGGTAGCATGCTTATATTATCATTGATCCCCGGAAACACTGTGGTATTATAGTCTTAACTGCCATTTCATTTCACATATATCCAAATGCACATCCAGGACAACACCCTGACTATCCTTTTTTATTTGCTGTATTATACAAAACTTGAATTTGTGCTCTGGATATTGCTCAATGTGTCTAAAGTGTTGGCATTTTTCATATGCCTAATATCAAATATATGATCTGAAGTAGTTAACTTCCTTTGTGCAGCAACCTTTGGGAATCGGATCCGACCTCGGATCCGAGCCGGCAGTTTTCAACAGCTTTAGATCCGAGCTCCAAGCTCCTCCCCCTACCCATAATCCCTTGCCAACCCTGACTGACCCCAGATCTAGTTTGCCGCGATTTAGTTCAGCAGCTTGATCCAGAGTTTCCAGGCGTTTTCGTTCTCTTTGTGAGAAAAATTTAACTTTTATAACAATTTTCTTTAACCTTTGGTGTGAGTGTGTTTAGCTCCCCTTTTTTGTCTAAAAGCTCTCTTAGTTTAAATTACTTTATTTCTATTTAACCACCTCCTTCCTTCGTGGTTCCGTCAGGGTTGTGTGTGTGTGTTTGGGGCCTAGTGTGTGTGAGTTACTTTAAGTATGTCTGAGGCCCCAAAGGTAATGTTTTCTAAGTGCACCGAGTGTGGCCATAAGCTGTTCCCAGCGGATGGCCAAACTTGGTATGTCTTGTGCCTTGGGGTTGAGCACCTGTCCTCTGGTTGTACCATTTGTGCAGCGTTCAACCCCCGGGCACTCAAGGACCCGGAGGTCCAAGCTGATTATGGTGGGTTTTCTGCCCCTGGACTCTGCTTCTACCTCCGGTCCTCCTGTGGATCCCGCTGTGGCTGCGGCGGCTGCCACTCCTGCTTCCCTCCCCCCGGCCGGGACTCAACCTCCTGCCTTAGGCCCAGAGGAGAGGGAGGCCAGGCAAGAAAGGAGGGGGGAGAAGCACCACAACCAGCGGGCCAAGGCCTACAATACGCCCCCCCCCCCGGCTAAGCGGTCTTCTCCCTCCAGGTCTTCTGATTCTCCTCCTTCTCAGATCCGGTCCCCGTGCTTTTCACCGGGTCCTGAGGAGGAGACCCGATCTCCTTCGAGGTCATTGAGGCGACACTCCCGCCCCGCCTTGGTGGCCTCGTTGAGATCTACTAGAAGTCTCATGGATGCAGATTTGGACCGGATGATGAGAAGATTCCTCCAGGCCCAACTGCAGATGGGAGTGCTCTTGCTCCCCCCCCCCTTTCCGGGGGGGGGGGGCTCGATCTCCTTCGTCGCCCCGATAGCTCCTTCTCCGTCCTGTTTCCCGGGTTCGGAGTCTTCGGAGCCTGGCAGCCTTGGAGCTGGGGGTGTGTCGGCGCCGATAGTCTCGGGTACTTAGGCGCCAACACTTCCCTCGAGTTTGTCGGGTCCATTTTCTTAGGATCCGAGCTCTTGGAGCCGAGGGCTGAGCTTCGGCTCCGGCAGTATCGGTATGCCTTCGGCTCAGTCCGGGTCGGAGCGTGCTGGTCTGCCGGATCCTATCGCTTCGGCACTGGTCCCGATCCATCCGTCGGATCCAAGGGAGAGTCTGCTTTCGGATCCCAGAGAGAACACCTCTCCCTCGGCATTCGACGTGGTGGAGAGGGTCCTGTCGAGGGATTCCAGGCCCCCGGCCCTTGCCACGGCTCCACCCTGCACTCCTCAGTTGGGCCCGACTTCCATCACCCGGCCCCAGAGACAGCCTGCTTTGACATCCCAGGTAGTTCCATTGAAACAAGACGTTGCTGGTGAGACCTCCTCGGACAGCCCCCCCAAGGAGGTTCCTCACAAACGAAGGTGCAAGAGGAGGCACCTGGACTCCCCCGAGTCCTTGACTGAGGACACTGATTTGGAGGAAGGGGATGGCTCCCCAAGATCACCCCCCGAAGATGTCTCATTTGGTGACATCATGGAGATGCTCAGAATAAAGGAGGGGTGGTCTGCCCCAAAGCCTGCCTTGGACGAATCCGTATTCCTGGAGGCATTTGAAGCAGGCCCGTCTACCTCCTGGGTGTCCCCTCCGGCCGACCCCCTGGTAGACTTGATCATTACCAGGGTGTGGAAGGAGCCGGACACTGTGGAGCCAGTCCTCAAGCGCCCGGAAAAAAATCCTTAGCCCACCCACTGACAAGTCCCACTGGAGTAAGGGTCCCCCTGTAGATGCCATGTTGGTGGTGTCGGCGGCCACCAAGAGGGAACTTGCTCAGGAGAGTCCCTTGGTTCATCCCCCGAGCAAGGAGGTCGATAGACCGCCTAGGGAAGCGGGTGTTCAGTTCGGCTACCTTCTCTGTGAGGTCGCTGAACTACATGGCACATGTGCTCCGACTGCAGAGGGACCTTATCAAAGAGTACGCTGCGTCGCCCCCCCCCCCCCCAGAGTCCATGTCAGCGGAGGGCAAACAATTGCACTCCACCCAGATGTCCACTCTACGATCCATATCTAACACCTCTATGCGGCTTCTGTCTCATGCCACGGAAGGAGCCACTAGAGCCGGCGGAGCAGGCCTCGTTATGAGACGTCAGGCCTGGCTCCGGCACTGTGATTTCGCGGAACCCTTTACGGCGTTGTTCGCTAATGCCCCTTTTGATGGTTCTGCCCTCTTTGGCAAAACCATGCAAGATACCTTGGTCCAGAGCGAAAAGGACGGGACGACGTCTGCCGTCTAAGTCCGCTTCTCTGCTCCCCAGAGATCCTTTTCTAAGAACCAAAAGGGACAGAAGAAGATGTGGTTCCGGAAGTCACAACAGTCCTGTCCCGCTCCGGACTACCAGCTCTTCCGCGGCAGAGGAGGGCAGAGTGGATGCCGCCCTAGAGGCAGAGGTGGCCCGCGGAACTTTGGATCCGGAAGTCACAACAGTCCTGTCCCGCTCCGGACTACCAGCTCTTCCGCGGCAGAGGAGGGCAGGGTGGATGCCGCCCTAGAGGCAGAGGTGGCCCGCGGAACTTTGGATCCAGAGAACCCTTCTCGGACCAACCCACGCAACACCCCTGAGGGGTTGCCCAACTGCTCCACTCTGGAGGCAGTCGCGGGGCGTTTCTCAAAAGCACCCATCAGCTTGGGAGTCCATCACGACAGACCGCTGGGTGCTTCGCATCATATCCAGAGGATACCAAATTCCCTTTTCTTGTTACCCACGCAGCCCCAGATTCCTCCCCGATGTCCCACCTGATCAGAGGGAGGCCGCAGCAATGGAAATCCAACACTTGCTGGAAAAAAGAGCCATCCAACACGTCCCCCCCCAGACCAGTGCGGGTCCGGGTTTTACTCCAGGTTCTTGTTGCCAAAAAAGACGGGGGACTTGAGACCAATCCTCAACCTCTCTTCCCTGAACCTGTCAGTAACCAATGAGAAGTTCTGCATGGTCACTCTTCAATCCATTCTCCCCCTTTTGCGGGAACGATTGGATGTGCTCTTTAGACCTCAAGGATGCATAATACCACATTCTGATGGACAGGCGATCCAGGAGGTTCCTCCGCTTCTGGCTGGGAGCCAGTCATTTCCAATTCAGGGTCCTCCCCTTTGGTCTCACCACAGCCCCCAGGGTGTAGCAGTGATAGCAGCCCACCTGAGGCTCCAGGGAATTCAGGTCTTCCCGTACCTGGACGACTGGCTCCTGACCGCCCCGACAAGGCATCTACTCTGTGCAGCCAGAAACTACTTTCTTCGTTTACCTCCCCAGCTGGGGATCACTATCAGCATAGAGAAGTAGTCTCTTACTCAACTCAGACTATAGACTTCATAGGGGCCAGATTGAACACAAACAAGCTCCTAGCTTTCTTGACCACAGACCGACTACTATCCGTGAGGCTACATGTGTGGGCCATTCTGCAATCTCCAGCTCCCTCGGCGGAATTGGTCCTGAGTACTCTTGGCTCGATGGCGGCAGCGATCAACCTATTGCCAATGGCACGTTTGAACATGAGGGTCTTACAGTGGACCCTCCAGGTTCAGTGGTCCTTTCTTCACTATCCTCTGAGCCATCCTGTTCCCCTCAGCAGAGCCTGCAAGAGGGCCCTCCTATGGTGGCTCCAATCTCCAGACCTCCAGTAAGGATGCCCCTTTTCTTTGACCCCTCCACTAGCCACGGTGACCACGGATGCCTCCCGCCTCGGGTGGGGAGGGCATTGTTCGGGCAGGACAGTCCAAGGCATGTGGGACCTCACGGAGACCTCACTGCATATCAATGTCCTAGAGATGAGGGCAGTGCTGTTAGCGTTGCAAGCACTTCAGGACCACCTTCCTGTAGGAACGATTGCGATTCAAACGGACAACATGTCGGTTGGCTGGTACATCAACAAACAGGGGGGAACCAGGTCTTACCCACTCTGTCGAGAGGCTATGAGGGTGTGGGAATGGGCGATCTCCACCAACCGCTTTCTCATAGCAACGCACATTCCGGGACGGTCCAACATTCTAGCGGACAAAGTAAGTCGCACCATCCTGTTACCATACGAGTGGTCTCTGAATCCCGAGATAGCGAATCGGATCTTTGCCAAATGGGGTCAACCCTGTTGCGATCTCTTTGCCTCTCCCTCGAACACAAAATGTTACGACTACTTCGCTCTCATTTCCCCCTCTGGGAACCCCTGAGAGACGCTCTGGTGCATGCTTGGCCTCCCGGTCTTCTTTATGCTTACCCTCCTCTTCCTCTGATGCTAAAGTTTCTTCAGAAAGCCAGTCGGTTGGGGAGCAGGATTATCCTCATTTCCCCGTTTTGGCCTCGTCAAACCTGGTTCCCTTACTTTTGGTCTCATCTGGTGAATTCTCCTTTGATTCAGGATCCCCGTCCGGATCCAATATCCCACCCCCTAGATCTCCTAGTCCCGAACCTGGACAACCTCAAGCTCACAGCTTGGCTGCTCCAGTTCCACTCATAGCTAGTACTCCCGGTATCTCTTCCCCAGTTAAAACCATTCTAGTAGCAGCGCACAAGCCTTCTACTAGAAAGATCTATAGCAGCAAATGGAAACGTTTCTCCATTTGGGCCGAACGCAAAAATTTGGATCCTTTTACAGCTCCTTTGCCCGCTGTATTAGACTTTCTGTCAGGACTGTTTCATCAGGGGGCTAGTTCCTCCACAGTCAAGGTCCAACTAGCAGCTATCTCTCATTATCACATTGGAAATAATTGGGCCCTTTGATCACCATGAAATTGTGTAAGAGCTTTTTGAAGGGCACCTTTCTGCTCAGACCCCAGTGAAGGATGTAGTCCCTCCTTGGGATTTAACGCTGGTGCTTCAGGCCTTGACAACTCCCCCGTTTGAGCCTGCAGCTTCCATAGATCTTAAATTCTTGTCATGGAAAACGGCCTTTCTTGTCGCCATCACCTCTGCTCGAAGGGTCTCTGAACTACAGGCCCTCTGTGTAAAACCCCCATACTTGTTGACCTTTCACAAGGATAGAGTTTACCTCAGGACCAATCCCTCCTTTCTTCCCAAGGTTGCCTCCGAGTCAAATATTAACCAGTCCAGCAATTTGCCGGTCTTTTTTTCCTAACTACCATAACAAAGGGGAATACAAATTACACATTGGGTGTGCATACACAACTTCGCTTCTACATCCACAGGACATCTGGTCATAGGAAATCCGACCAGTTGTTAGTCTCCTTTGCCAAATTTAACTTGGGTAAATCTGTGTCTAAAGTCACACTCTCTAGATGGATTTCACAGTGTATCCTTTTAGCATACGAAAGTTCGGGCAGGCCCGCACCTCAGGGAGTCAATGCCCACTCTACTAGATCTATGTCTGCCTCTGCGGCTTTTAGAGCTAGAGTTTCTTTGGATGATATTTGCTCGGCAGCCACTTGGGCTTCATCTTATACTTTTATCAATCACTACAAATTGGACATTATCTCCAGAGGGAGAGCATCCCTTGGCTCTGCAGTGCTCCGGAACATCGTTCCATGACAGCTGCCCAAGTTTCAGGTAGCTGGGGACTCTGTCCCAAAGGTTACTGCACAAATGAAGTTAACTACTTCAGATTAAGAAGTTATGTACTCACCATAACGTTCCATCTGAGTAGGTAAACTTCATTTGTCAGCAACCGGCCCTCCCTCCTGCCCCCTCACTTGCGAATGTTCTCATACTCAGGTCCATGTGTTTTACCCACTTATCTTGGGATTAATCATTGTTAGCAGCTTCTGCTGTTGGGCAAACTTGATCTGAGGTCAGTTAGGGTTGGCAGGGGATTATGGGTAGGGGGAGGAGCTTGGAGCTCGGATCTAAAGCTGTTGAAAACTGCCGGCTCGGATCCAAGGTCGGATCCGATTCCCAAAGGTTGCTGACAAATGAAGTTTACCTACTCAGATGGAACGTTATGGTGAGTACATAACTTCTTATTCACTAACTTTCTACAAGTTTTCCCTGTATAGAAGGCCAAACAATCCTCACATTTAGCTATATAAACAACATTTTTGGTATAGCAGTCATAGTGTCCATGTATACCTATGGACTCTCCCCCAACATCTATTTTTTCTCCAGTAACCAAAATGTACTTACATATACTGCATTTACCACACTTGAAATTTCCTTTACTTGGGTGGGAACTCCCAATCTCATTGATAGTACTAACACCTGATTCCAGTAACTGCTTAAATGACTTCCCTTTTCTAATTACATTTTTTGGAGGGTTGCTCAGTTTTCTCCATACATTACTATCCAATTTCAACAGTTTCCAATTGTGAATAATGTTAACTATATACTCAGCGTCATAATTGTAAGTAGTTATAAAAAACAATGACTCGCTCAATTCGGTGGTAATGTTTGTTTCATTTGTCAAATCCACTGCCAAATGCAAATCCATTTGATTACCCACATTATTGTTCGTTACCAAAATTGCCCTATAGACTCCATTAGCTCACTTGTATTTGACTCTCTTGTATTTGACTTCATCCATAATGGAATCACATAGAGCCATGGGATAACCGCGTTTAATAAACATACCTCTAATAAAATCAATTTCTTTAAGAAAATCTTCATATTCACTTACCATTCTGGCTGCCCTAACCATTTGACCTTTAACTATCTCTTTTTTCTGATGGTTAGGGTGCCAGCTCTGGTAATTCAAATACGAATTTGAAAATGTAGACTTTCTATAAATGCCAGATGTCAAAAATTTCCCAATCTGATCCACCTTTAATTTTACATCTAAGTATATCTCCTCCCTACTATATTCGTAAGTGAATCTGAAAAAATGCACTGTACAGTTTATGTAATCTATAAAGGCCCTCATGGTCCAAACCGATCCATCCCACACCACAAATATGTCGTCCAAAAAACTGTTATATTGCTGTATGTGCTTCATATATTCACTAATAAAAACATATTCTTGCTCCCAGAAGGACATTATATAATTTGCATAAATTGGAGCACAAGCGGCTCCCATTGCCACTCCAGTGCTTTGCTTATAATAATGGCCTTCAAAGAATATATAATTATTTTTCAACACAACCTCCATTAAGGCCACAAACACATTAAAGCGATCCTGTTCATATACACCAGTTTTTAATTGTTTTACCAGCCAGTCCAATCCAACTTCATTAGGAATGACTGAAAACAAATTACATACATAGATAGTCATCAAAGTTGTGTAGTCAGTAATTTTTACTGCCTTTAACTTATTCAAAAAGTCCCATGAGTCCTTGGTTATATATCCAAATCCCTTTAACCCTTTTTGTAAGTGAAAATCCAAAAACTTAATTATAAAACATGTTTTACTCCTCTTTCCATCAACAATCTGCCTTAATTGGATATTATTCAACCCTTTATGCAATTTTGGTATACCAAAAATGTTGCTGACCATAGGAAATTTATTCATCAAATAATAATGTTCAGTTTCCTCTATTTGCCCCTGCATTAATAAATCATCAATCAATAAATCAAATTTTGAGTATGCAATATGTACTTGATTTAAACTAGTCTCTTTATATGTGTCAGTAGTTAACATAGTTAACATATAATCTATATAATCATTTTTGTCCATTATCACCATGCCATTCCCTTTATCAGGCTTCATGAAACTTAAGGCCTTATCATTAATCAAATCTTTTAACAACTTTTCTTCATTTCTATCTAAGTTATTAATGTTATCGAAAACCCTCTTTTTTCCAATAGTTCTACTTTCTCTCATGTATTCCCTTACATCCAGCTCACAAGCCCTTTCATACAAAGTCACCATCCCATTTGGGGGCGGATTAAATTTACTTGGTTTCCTTAAACCAACATTTCTTTGCTGGTGATAATAATCAAAAAAACATCCTAATATTCATTTTTCTTAACATTTTTAAATCTATTAGAACTTCAGTCAAATTTCATCTTTTTAAAGGTATAAAGGAAAAACCTTTTGATAATAATTCAGCATGCTCACTCCTTATTACCTTACTTGAATAATTATATAACTTATAATCCCCATGAGCATTTGAAATGCACAGACTAGTTAAACAGCATTTCCTTCCCCCTGCATAGTGTCAATGACATTCAACATTTCAACATCGCATGTGAATTTAGATGATATTAAATCACTTTCATTAGCAACACTACTACTAATGTCCATAAAGTCCGTACACACACTGGCCTTTGTCACGTTATTGATTCATCAATGTTCCCCAATTCATTATGATTGCACTGCTGCTCAGAAAAACCCAAAATGTCAAACATTAACTGCCCCACAGTTTGGAAACTCGAGCTCAGAATAAACACTTCTAATAACGGATCATTCAAGCAGTCTACCTCCATCCCCCCTGTTGCGAGTCGCGATGCTGTTGTGCATAGTTCCATTTTTTCAGTCTCGCTCCTTGCCTGTAATACTCGTAGCTCCCATCCGTCGCTTGCTGCTGCCGTCCCTGTTCGCGATTCCTCAACCTCTCTGACCGCCTGGGACCTCCATCTATAGGGAATTTGCTCTGCTCATCATCCCTGTTATAACAGTCTTGCCGCCTCGTCACTTCCTGTCCTGCCTCTGACTCCTCATTGGTTGTTGCCAGTCTGTGGCCATGGTTACCTGCAGACAACGGATATACCTTCTTATTTTTATATTCATTCGTGTCTCTCTTAATCTTATTAAGTTTTCTTTGATATATATTGGCACAACTGGATTCAGTAGTCGCCAATATATTGTAATTAGTTTAATAATGTTCAAAATTCAAGTCCGCCAAGATAAACTCGTTCTCCTTCTCTAAATCTTGTATATAACGGGCTATGAGCGAATCATTGTATTTAATCATTATTTTCATAAAATCAATTCCAGTCAGGTCAAACAATTGATGTACTTCGTCAACCATTTCTGCATTCTTATCAATGCCATTGGGGTATCTCCAAAGTCGCAGCCCTCGCGGCACCAACCCCAATTCAATGTTTCTTTGCAAGTAACTATTTTCAATTTGCAATTTTTTCATATTAAAACAATTTTTTGTCAAAATCCTTCAAACGACTAACCAAAGTTTGATTAACCTTCTTGGCCACATTTTTAATGTCACATTCTTGCTGGAAATTGAAATTATTAACCTTCCATTGCATTTTGTTGAAGGTTAAATTGCTACCATAAAGGTGGCTACCATTTAAACTCGCATTACCAGTCCGTTCACCAGCTTTCACCTTATCAGGACTCAATTGAGAAGTAGCCTCAGAAACCGTAGTGGGTTGCGTCAGCGGAACACACAAACTTCTCAAACTCCCCAACATAGAACTTCCATCACCAAACTGCTGTTGCTCTGTTAGCTGCTTAATCTGTCTACCATGCTCAGATAATTGTTGGTTAATACGCTCAAGCAGCCCCTTAATGTCAGGATCAGAGTCCAGGTTCTCCATTTTCTTCACTCTAACCAACAGAAATGAAAGTACACAAACTACTGAACAAAGAACAGAGAATCTCTGGAAAGGACCTGATATTCTGGAACTGTAGATGCACCAACACAAATGAAAATGACAATTTTACCTAGGTTTCGTCTTTAATGCACAGACTTCTTCAGAAAATAACATGTCACCCCACTCCAATATCTATTCACACAACCTTACACACCTCCACTTTCATTAACCAATTACATTAATTAAATTAACTAGTTAAAGCCATACACATCTTAAGATTGGTATAAAATACACACTTTAAACTAACATAATGTTACACTATCCCACAATTTTCAACAAATCACTATATTACATTCCTATAAAAAATATTGATGTTTTCATTTTAATTTTTATAAACATTTCTAAAATTAATATATATACATATACACACCTCAATGTTCTGAGATGTTATATCATAACATCTCACGTCTCCATATTAATAACATTAACCTGTTCTTCTTAGTGGTGTGGGATGGATCGGTTGGAACCATGAGGGCCTTTATAGATAATCTGTACAGTGCATTTTTTCAGATTCACTTACGAATATAGTAGGGAGGAGATATCATACTTGGATGTAAAATTAAAGGTGGATCAGATTGGGAAATTTTTGACATCTGGCATTTATAGAAAGTCTACATTTTCAAATTTGTATTTGAGTTACCAGAGCTGGCACCCTAACCATCAGAAAAAAAAGCGATAGTTAAAGGTCAAATGGTTAGGGCAGCCAGAATGGTAAGTGAATATGAAGATTTTCTTAAAGAAATTGATTTTATTAGAGGTATGTTTATTAAACGTGGTTATCCCATGGCTCTGTGTGATTCCATTATGGATGAAGTCAAATAAAAGAGAGCTAATGGAGTCTATAGGGCAATTTTGGTAACGAACAATAATGTGGGTAATCAAGTTGATTTGCTTTTGGCAGTGGATTTGACAAATGAAACAAACATTACCACCGAATTGAGTGAGTCATTGTTTTTTTATAACTACTTACAATTATGACACTGAGTATATAGTTAACATTATTCACAACAATTGGAAACTGTTGAAATTGGATAGTAATGTATGGAGAAAACTGAGCAACCCTCCAAAAATGTACTTAGAAAAGGGAAGTCATTTAAGCAGTTATTGGAATCAGGTATTAGTACTATCAATGAGAGTGGGAGTTCCCACCGAAGTAAAGGAAATTTCAAGTGTGGTAGATGCAGTATATGTAAGTACATTTTGGTTACTGGAGAAAAAATAGATGTTGAGGGAGAGTCCATAGGTATACATGGACACTATGACTGCTATACCAAAAATGTTGTTTATATGGCTAAATGTGAGGATTGTTTGGCCTTCTCTATAGGGAAAACTTGTAGAACGTTCAGCGAAAGAGTTAGTGAACATACACTTGATATTAGGCATATGAAAAATACCAACGCTTTAGTTAGACACATTGAGCAATATCCAGAGCACAAATTCAAGTTTTGTATAATACAGCAAATAAAAAAGGATAGGGTGTTGTCCTGGATGTGCATTTGGATATATGTGAAATGAAATGGCAGATGTAATGTGATCCTATCTCACCTACATTCATTACTGGTGGGCTCGGAGCAGAGAGTCGGCTCAGACTCGGCCACTATAACTAGCACAAAGTCTCTCATTGGCTGGGCTAACCCTGTATCCCAGAATGCATCACGCCCAAACATCCAGATCTCATTTGCCGCTCCTAGAGTAACGACGTGGTCTCGACTTGGCTGTGGCTAAGTACCCTCTCTTTTTTTGAACTTATAGCTGTTTGCTAGAGTTTTATACCAAAAAGTTATTTTTATAGCTACATTGTCTGTTATTTCCATTTTTTGTGACTGATTGCGGCCTTTTTGTTGTTGGTTGTGTGGTATCCTTCTGTTTGGTGGGCTAGGCCCGTTTGAGTTAGAGGGCCTTTGCCCTATCTTGTGTCTTGGTGTCAGGCGTTTCTTGTGTCTTAGTGTTTGGGTGTTTACGTTAGAGCCCTTTCCACCCTCCCTCCTTGTGTTGCAGAGTGTGCGGTTGTTTTTTCCTTACGTCTGGTAAGGAGCAAAAAGAGCATAAGCCATCTGGCATTTAAAAAATGCGCCAAATGTGCGTACAAAATGTCGTTGACTGATGGCCACGCCATCTGTGTTTATTTTCTTGGGGCCATACATTTGCAGGAATCCTGCAGTGTTTGTCATGCCTTCTCTTCCGGGGTTTTACAGGAGAGAAAAAATAAACTTATCCTCAAGGGTTTGATTAAGCCCTCCTTTGAGGAAACTTTATCGTCTTCTCCCCCTTCAGAGAAATCCAAGTCCAAGGCAAAAATGAAGTCTCCGGCTCTGACTGGTTCTTTGGAGACTCCGGAGAAAAAGTTAAAGGCTATATCTCCTTCCTCGGCTCCACTGGTCTCAGAGCCGCAGGAGGTACTGTCCAAGGCTATGTCTCCTTCCTCTGCTCCACTAGTCTCGGAGCCGCAGGAAGCCTGGTCTTTTTCAGGGTCGGTTTCTTCGACTCCACGGTCGTCGGCGCTGAAGGAGGTTGCCGTGGTTCTTGAGCCTGCTTCGGCTCCGATCCTTTTGGAGCCGATTCAGAGCCGTTCCCCCAGTCTCTTCTAGGTTCCAACAGAGAAGGTTTCTCGACCCCCTTCTGTCTCCTCCAAGTCCTCCAGGCTGTCTGATTCGGATGTAAATAGGGTGGTCCAGAGGCTCCTCCAGTCGCCACTGCTAACTAAATTATTTTTGGCTCTAGCCCAGTCGGCTCCGGAGCCAGCCACTATATCGGTTCTGTTTATTCCTCCTCCGACAACCTCGGTGTCATCGGAGCCAGAGTCTGCCGAATCGAGTGATGTCCTTGGGTCGGCTCCGAAATCTCCTGCTAGTCTTTCGGATCCGACCTCGGCTCCTACCTTTTCCATCCCTTCTACAGGTTTCGGTACTCGGATGTCCTCGGTCTAGCCCGAGGGGGATACATCGGGGCTTCAGGCTTCGGCTCTGAGTCTCCCCCTTGGTGCTTTGGCTAGGGGTACTCCGACTCCGGTCATGGTCTCGGAGGTGGGTTTTTTGTCCGATTCTGGTGGACCTCCTTAGAGGCTGAGGAGCGCGCTGGCCAAGTCCATAGTGACTTCACCTGAATTGGCAACTCCTTTCCCAGACGCTGCGACTAGAGCTGCTGGTGCCCCCCTATCTCTGGACAGCGGGGCTCCTAGGCCTGAGGATACCTCCATGTGTGGTCCCCTGCTTTCTGAGGGCCCTTCAGGGTCCGTGCCTGAGGAGCCTCCCAGGAAGAAGTTGTGTAAGAGGAAGCACGTAGACTCCCCAGATGAGTCTGTCACCTCTGACACCAACCTCGATGATGCAGAAGAGTCCCCGAAGTCGTCCTCTGATGATGTCTCGTTCTCCGATATCCTGGAGATCTTGAGACAGCGGGGCGGCAGCCATCCAAAAACCCTTCTGAGGAGTCGGTCTTCCTCAAGGCCTTCGGAGCCCAGCCTTCCGCCTCCTGGGTGTCTCCACCCTTCGATGAATTATTGGATCTTATTTGTCAAAAGGTGTGGGAACACCCTCACTCTGTGGAGCCAGTTCCTAGCCACCCCAATAAGTTCTCATCTGCGCCTCCTGGAAAATAATTTTTGACCAAGGGGAGTACCTGTGGATGCTATGGTGGTGGCGTCTGCCACTCAGAAGGACGTGGCAGAGGCTTCTACTTCATCCATCCTCCTAATAAGGAGTCTAAGAGTATGGATAGGTATGGGAAGCGTACCCTGTCTTCAGTGACCTTTACCTTGCGGTCGCTGAATTACTTGTCATTTTACGTGGCTCCAAAGGGATCTCATAAAGGAGTTGGAAGATACCCTGTCGGGTAACTTGCCTGAGGTGTTGGCCCAGTTTAATGCCCAGCTGTCTACCCTTTCTTCCATCGTCAACTCGTCCATGAGGCTGATGTGTTATGCAGCCAAGGGGGCGGGTAGAGCAGCGAGTTCAGGCGTAGCCCTCAGGCGGCAAGCTTGGATGCAGTTGTGTCATTTTGCGGAGGCTTTCAAGTCTTCATTCACGGACACCCCATTCGACGGGTCCTCCCTTTTTGGACCCAAAGTGAAAGACACCCTCACTAGATGTGAGCAGGAGGGCAAGACTTTGTCTGCCATTGGGTCCCGTTTTTTGCTTCCCTCTAGACCTTATCCCAAGGCTCAGAGGGGAGGGAAAATGTGGTTCAAGAAGTCTCAAAAGTCTTCCCCTGCCCATCAAAGTGACCCCCCCCCCTCCAGGGGCAGAGGAGGGGGGGGATTTTAATAGAAGGTGTCACCCTAGAGGCGGTGGAGGCCCCCCGCAATACAGGAGACTGCGAGTCCTTTCTTGGTTCCTCCTACCAACGTCCCTGAGGGATTACCCGACTGTGCATCTCCGGAGCCAGTCGGGGGTCGTTTTTCGGAGCATCTTCAGGCCTGGGAGTCCATCACTCAGGAACGATGGGTTCTTCGTATCATCACCGGAGGTTACACCATTCCCTTTATTCGTCCGTCCCCCACCATCAAGGAAAATCCCGGACGTTCCACCCAGTCAACGGGATCAGGCAGCAATAGAGGTCTCAAAGCTGCTAGAAAAAGGAGTCATCCAACCAGTCCCCGCAGACCAGATCGGATTAGGAACTTACTCAAGGTTATTTTTGGTGCCAAAAAGAACAGGGGACTTGAGACCCATTCTGGATCTCAGCCGTCTAAACCACTTTGTAAAGAAGTCCAAGTTCTGAATGGTCACTTTGCAGTCCATTTTCCCATTGCTGGAAAAAGGAGTATGGATGTGCTCCCTCGATCTCAAGGATGCCTATTATCACATCAAGATAAACAAGGCTTCCGGGAATCATTTACGCTTCCGCCTGGGAGCCAGTCATTTTCAATTCCGGGCCCTGCCCTTTGGTCTCACCACAGCTCCCAGGGTGTTCAAGTGTCTGGCAGTGGTGACAGCTCACCTGAGACATCTAGGATTCCAGGTGTTTCCCTATCTAGACGACTGGCTCCTCACCGCCCCCACCAGGCATCTACTTGTCCAAGCCACGAGAGCTACTGTCAAATTGGGCCATCTTCTAGGGATTTCATTCAACTGGGCAAAATCTGTATTGCTGCCATCACAGCGTGTTGCCTTTATCAGCGCAGAGCTAGACTCTGTAGAGATGCGAGCTTTCCTACTGACAGAGAGAATAAAAGTGTTACAGGCCCAAGTCCTGGCTTTACTACCCCGGGAAAAAGCCCAAGCCAGGATGGTTCTTCAGTTGTTGGGATCAATGGTGGCTACCATTCTTCTAGTTCCGGTAGCCAGGTTACACATGCGAATACTTCAGTGGCTCCTTTCAGCCCAGTGGTCATATCAGGAACGTCCCTTGTCCCATCTGATTCTCGTCATGGAGAGATGCTGGCAGGATCTGCGTTGGTGGCTTCTGTCGTCCAACCTGAATCAAGGGAGACCCTATTGCCACAGTAACCACGGACACTTCCCAGATAGGGTGGGGGGGCATTATCTGGGCGAGACGGTCCAAGGTACGTGGCAAGACCACGAGGTTCACTTTCATATCAATGTTCTGGAGATGAGAGCGGTGGTGCTAGCATTACAGGCACTTCACAGTTCTCTTCCCAGGGGAACTATTGCGATTCTTTCCGACGATATGTCGGTTGTCTGGTATCTGAACAAGCAGGGAGGAACCAAGTCCTACCCCCTTTGCAGGGAGGCCATGAGATTGTGGAATTGGGCGATCACTTCCCAGCGCTTTCTAGTGGCAGTGCACATTCCGGGGAAGTCCAGTGTGATAGCAGACAGGCTGAGCAGAGCTATTCTGATGCCTCACGAGTGGTCCCTGAACGCCCGAGTGGCTGCTCAGGTCTTCTCCAGGTGGGGCCTTTCCTGCTGTGACTTCTTTGCCAGCCCCCTGAATGCGAAGTGCAGCAGTTTTTTCACTGTGATCCCCCCCACAGGGGGATTCACCCAGGGATGCTGTAGGTCCACATTTGGCCCTCCGGTCTAAGACTAAATGCCACAGTGTTTCCAGGGATCAATGATAATATAAGCATGCTACCTATTTTGAAACTAAAACATATCTTAGGATGAAATAAATATGTTCTAAAAGGACATTTTAATTATGTTTTTAAGAACAGGTCAATGTTATTAATATGGAGATGTGAGATGTATGATATAACATCTCAGAACATTGAGGTGTGTATATGTATGTATATATATTAATTTTAGAAATGTTTATAAAAATTAAAATGAAAACATTAATGTTTTTTATAGGAATGTAATATAGTGATTTGTTGAGAATTGTGGGATAGTGCAACATTGTTAATTTAAAGTGTGTATTTTATACCAGTTTCAAGATGTGTATGGCTTTAGTTAATTTAATTAATGTAATTGGTTAATGAAAGTGGAGGTGTTTAAGGTTGTGTGAATATATATTGTTGGAGTGGGGTGAAACGTGTTATTTTTTGAAGAAGTCTGTGCATTAAAGACGAAGCCTAGGTAAAATTGTCGTTTTCATTTGTGTTGGTGCATCTACAGTTCCAGAATATCAGGTTCTTTCCACAGATTCTCTGTTCTTTGTTCAGTAGTTTGTGGACTTTCATTTCTGTTGGTGAAAGTCAAGTTATTCCTGAAAGGAGTTCTGCACATCAGGCTACCAAGGAAGCCAACCCCCTCCCCCTTGGAATCTCAATTTTGCATTAGAAAAGCTTGCCTTAGCTCCTTTTGAGCCAGCTAAGGACTCTCTTTTCTACAACAGTGCACGTGGAAAACTGCTCTCCTGGTTGCTGTTAGCTCAGTCAGAAGAGTTTCTGAGCTGCAAGCCCTCATGGGGCAGTATCTCCCTTCGCACTTTTCCATTGGGACAGGGTGCGCCTACTTACCAGTCCGTCTTTCATGCCCAAGGTAGTGAATGAGCTATCACTAAATTAGGCCATCAATCTCCCTACCTTCTTCCCTTCTCCATAGTTCTTCTAGTGAAAGGATCCTTCACTCGTTGGATGTGCACAGACAGCTCAGATGCAACATGGAAAAGACCAAGCCCATCCATAAGTCGAATAGGCTCTTTATTTCCTGTCACCCAAGAGCCATGGGACATCATTTTTCCAAGCAAACTATTTCCTGCTGTATTTCTAAAGCCATTACCTTTTGTTAGACCACAAATGGGAAAGATCTCCCTTCTCTATTTAAGATGCAATCCACTCCAGGGCTGTCTCTTCTTCTGAACCTTCTTTAAAGGCTTGGATACAGCTTCCATTTTGGAGACAGCTGCATGGTCATCTGTTCACACCTTCACCAAACACTGCAAATTGGATACCGTCTCCAGGTCCAGAGCAGGATTTGCCAGGGCTATTCTGCATGGATTTGTGAAAAATCTCTCTTCCTCCTACCAGTTCTTCTTTTGCATGAGCTTTGACATTCTCCCTCAGGTTATGGTTACTGCAGCATATGAATAGTTGTGTAAAATCTTAGCATAACCATAGATGTCTTTTTTTATGTGCTGCAGTATGCCCCCCCCCCCATGAATCTTGCCTGACTTCTGGATACTCGCTCAGGCTGGTGCTTGGAGGTATTCTGTTCTGAGGTAGATGCGTCCTGATGTCCGTTTATGGCCGACGTACGCTGTGATGCGGGCCGTTGCACTTACCTTCGTAGTAGCATTTTAACTTTGGTATAACGGCTGGATGTACAAGTCAACTGGAGGTGGACTCCCTCATGTTGTAGATACTGCAGCATATAGAAGAGAAGGACATGTGTGGTTATGGTAAGATTTTGCGGAACTGTTCTTTCACATTTAGACATCCAAGAAAACCCCCAGCTTCTCCGTGGGAGTTGTTTCTTTTTGCAGAAGCTCACCCTCCTCCCTTTCAACCCAGCTGCCTCCGCAGACATCAGCTACTTGACATTGAAAACAGGTTTTTTACTAACCATTATTTTACCTAAGAGTATCAAAGCTTCCGGCCTTATATGTGTAGAATTTTTGTCATGTTCCATCCCAGGAGTCTCTTTAGGACTAACCTCTGCTTTATGCATAATGTGATTACCGAGATCTCTTGAACCAGACCATCCACCTACCTGTGTTCTTACCTGACCTTCAAAATAAGAGATGGAGAATTCTCTACTCATCGGATGTGCATAGACATATGTGTTACTACTTGAACAAAACAAAAATTGTCAGAAAATCTGAACAGCTTTTTGTGGCCTTTGCCTGTTACTCTGAAGGGAGACCAGTTTCTAAAACAATTTACAAATGGATCTACCATTGCGTTTTGTTTTGCTATAACCACTATGGGAAAAAGCCGCCAGACTATTAGCTCACACTCTTAGGGCTACCACAGTGTCTTCTGCCTTTAAGGGTTGGCCACTAAGGACATTTTAGAAGCAGCTACTTTGCCTTCCAGGCATACCTTCAGCAAACATTATCACCTTCCATCCTTCAAGTCTAGAGCTAGGTTTATCACTGCAGTTTTGCAAGGCATCCTATCCTATTTTCTGGATAAAATCCTGTATCCATCCTGTTGTCAGCTTTGGAAGTCATCCCATCATTTAGGACTGCGGCAGTAAAACATGAAGAACATAGTGTAGTTATGTATACTTACCGTAAATGTAGAAGTTAGAGTGTATTCATTGTTCCAAATTCTTTCCTTCCCTCCTTCCTCTCTTGCCCCAAAGATTGGGGTGGGAATTTACCTGCCTTGATCCAGGTTGCTCCCCCTCTGTTCCATTTAGGGTGAAGGCTACATTCTAGAGTATCCTGGACTAAGGCCCTTGACCTCATGGACCAGTTTGGGTATTCTTCCTATTGGAGGCAAGAAAGTGCTGAGGTTATGATGCTGGCTGACTCCTTTTATACCCTGAATGTCTATGTTCTTTGGTTTCCTGAAGGAGGAGATTCCTTCGTAGTCAGGTCGCCCAGGGGATTCCTTCGCATAAAATTCCATCAGTTAGGACTGCATCAGTGAATACACTCAGACATCTACATTTTTGTTAAGTGTACACAACTATATTTTCTCTTGAGAGATGGAAGAGTCTTGTAGTGGTATGTTATTCTTGGGTAGAGACAATCCTCCAGTGTGACTATGCTTTAGATTAGATTGAGCAGTGGTTTATAACATAATTTGCAGGAGGTGGGGCAGGTTCCTTTTTTACCATTTACTCCTTCACTGGTGGTCAGGGGTATTCTTTGTGCCTTCATAATTTGGTCTACTGGTCCAAGCTTCAGTCTGGTCTTGTCCTCGGGAGTAGCTGCTTGCTGGTGTGTATGGTCAGGCCTTGTAGGATTTGTTCATTGCGTTCCTGTTGGCCTCAGAGTTCTCATATCCTAGACTTCATACTCCTGCCTGTATCTTCTGAATGTGGCCCTCTTTGGCTCTCTTTCCCCTGAATGCACCCTTCTTGGCTGATGGTAGTTGTAAATTTCCATGTCCTGTTGGTCTACTGCTTACTATTTATCCTTGCCATTGGACACTTATAGGAGATATTAGGATCATAAGAGATTACTAGGCTAATGGCCTTGGGGCCCTTAGAAGCCTAGCCCAGAGTTTATCCCCAAAAAAAGAAACCTCAGTCAGCACCTGTCGCCCTGGTCAGTGAGGGACAAAGGTGGAACCCCTGGGACAAATTTATGGTTTCTCATCCACTCATCAGGATTGCGTTTGAAGAGGGTTGGTGAGATAGTCTGACATGTATGGGAAATCTATTCCAGAGACTGGGTAGCCTCTGGGAGACCAACTTTTGCTGATGTTGCATATTAGATTTAGGCCCATCGAACAGGTAATGTGCAAGGAGTTAGACTTGCAGATATGGAGCGTTTCCATTAGGGCAGGGTCTGACATTGCCTTGTAGGCGAGACACGGTTCACCTCTGAGCAATCTGTTTGATACCGCATAGAGTGATAGTGATTTACGCCTGTCCACATAGGGTAGGTGTTGGAGGCCATGGATTCTCTTTGTGAGGTATTTCTGTGGCCATTCCAGTTGATGCAGGTGTTTGGAGATGTACATACCAAACTGGGCATTATACTTAATCATAGGTCTAGTAAGGGAGGAGTACAGAGAAGGTAATAGCCTCCTTTTTTTTTTTTTTTTTTTTTTTTTACGCGATCCCTTTACTTAGGAGATAAACCAAGTAAAAGGCTTTTCTGACCACCGCCTCCACATGATGGTAAAATGTGAGATTCTTATAAACCTGAGTACCCAGGCCTTTGTTCTTATGGGACTGTTTGAGTTCATACTTCACAAGTTTTATTGCTGCAGTACATGCAGAAGAATGGGATTTAGCTGATGGAAGATTGGCTATCCTTAAGGCAGATTTCTTGAGCATTTTGTCCCCTTACTGGCTGGCTGTTCAGCTGCCCTGCTGAGGGGATTAGACAAAAATGGAAGAGTAATTTTTGCCAACTTAGTGCTGCTGAAGTACAGCCACTACATCTCAGTTCAATAATTAGGGAAGGCCTTGAAGGCAAGTCTAGTCTTCTGATGAAAAGATTAGACTCAGCCAAAAAATCCATCAGGAAGAGTCTTCTGTGTAGAACAGCTAATGTGTCTGCTGTTTTTGCTCCTCTGCCTGCTGGGTAGACAGTGCTGTCTTGGCTGGAGAATGGGGCACTATCATAGGCAGACTTGACTTGCTTGGCTATAAGAGCATTTATTTTATAGCTCATCTTTCCTATGGTCGTAACTTGAATGGTTGCTTTTCTTCAAGGATCCTCTGTCAGCCCATATCTACTTATCCTCATATCTTAACAGTGACTACTGATATTAGTTTGGCAGTCGTGTCTGTCTTCATATATTGGCTTCCTGCATCATGGCAAGCGTCTGCTCTCCATTAGAGGTTCCGGCTCTAAGACAAAGGTTTGTGATAACCCCTTTCTTAGTCCACAGGATAGGCGCACCCATCTTCCCTGCCTGTGCCATCAAGAGCTCAAGCCAGTGTTCTACCTCTGGTTGCTTGGGCAGTAGTCAGAAAATTATCCCTCTGTGCTACTTGCTCAAGTTGTGTGTCTGCTGTTTGATTACTTTTTTATATAAAACTTTGAGCTTATTGTTGCATTTCTAGAATGAGTCTTTTTAAAATCAGGTGCTGTGTGGTCTGCTACCTTGAGTGCAGCAGGTTGCAAGCCTTGCAGAGATTGTTCCTTCATTTATACTCATTTTTGTGCGGCTTTTCATATGTTTGAGTCCTCTGCAGTTGACAGAATTGTTTTGAAATTGACTGGCTTTTTTTCTTTCTGTTCTTTTTAGATTCAGGGGTGAGAGGTGGTCTTTTCCACGAATTTAAAAAGTTTGGAAAGATAATTGAGGTACAGGTTCATGGCAGTGGTGAGGAACGATATGGTTATGTCCTTTTCCAACATAAAGAGAGTCAAGAAAAAGCTCTAGAAGCATTACAAGGAAAGGAGCTCTTTGGAATACAAATGAGTCTTTCAGCATCATCAGTCAAGCCAAGTAAGAAAAAATGTTTGTGTCTTGGAATGGCATTAAACTGGTCATTGTTTTGTCATGTGATTTGTAGAACCTTTTTGCTCAAAAGTTTGTGCCTCTCTAAGATGGGGTAATTGGCTGTTAATATTCCAACTGTACATGGTGAGGATGAATTTCTGAGTTAGAAATTTAAAGTATTCCTAAGGGTGCCTGTTAACCAATAGCTTCAAACCGTGGATGCATGCAAATTTTTGTTGTGATGTCATTTTCCTTTCACTTATTTTGTAAGTTGACACATTTGTTTAGAAGTCTTCTGCCTTCAGAATGAGAAAATTCTTTATGCTGCTCTTTGATGGTGATCGTTATCTTGCAGTGCCTTAAAATGTGTTTGTTACTTTTAACATTTTTTCTAGTTTAAAAGTAAACACAAAATGTAAACGTTATAAAATAGAAAAACACTGGGCAAGTGTTGTGTGAGGATGTTCATCGTGTTTCACTGTTGCAGTCATTATAATTGGGTTATCCTGCTGGCAGGCTACCCGCAGTCAGCCTGAATTCCAAAGTTCTGGTCCGGCGTCTGTTGCTGTCGCTTCTTCCCTGACGTCAGTGCGCCAGGGGTATATAAGATGCAGCCGACGCCATTTTCTTCAGTCTTTCTTGCCGCGCGGTGCCCGAAGCAAAAGCAGTTCGCAAGTGCCGGTCGGCCGACTCCTGAGATTTTCGAAATTGAATTTCAGATCCGAAGTCTTCAATAAAGCGAAGTACCCCATTGGGGAAACTTTTTTCTTGCTCCAGACCGATGTCAGAAAAAGTTAACAATTGTATTTCTTGTGGGAAGCAAATACATCATAAGGATTTTCATTCTTAATGTATTCCTTGCCTAGGCCCTGACCACGACGTTGCTAGTTGTCGGTTTTGTGCTAGATTTAACCAACGCACTATTACGCGTCTGTACGATTTTGCCTTTCATTAATTTGGCCGAAGGTTTAACTATATAATGCCGTCCGAACAGCCGACGACCGGAGTTCATAAAAAGCGCAAGGAAAAAGAGAAGGACAGGCATCCGAGGTCCAAAACAGACGATGAAGCCACGATGAAGCCTCCGCTAGGCCAGTCGCCGGTTCTCAGTGAGGTGCTTTCGCAGCCCCTGACACACGCTACCTCAAGAGCCACAGGCCGCCTCCGACTCCCACGTGGAGACAACTAGGCCTCTGGTGACTCAAGGTATTGGGCCTTCGGAAACTATTCCGTCAGATGGGTCTGGAGCCGCTGTGCAGGCATCGGCTTCTGAGGGTGTTTTCAGACCTACACAGTTATATATCAAGCCAACCTCAGCTTCCAAGGCAAAGACTAAAACAGCTTTAAAGAAAAAGAAACAACTACCCGCATTCTCCTGGACAGACTTCCATGCCAAAAAACAGATGCTTAAAATGGCCGAAGACCTAATTACTTTGATTAGGGGTTCCCATCCCCCTCCTGATAAAAGGCCTAGGCAAGACACTGAATAGGATACCTCTGATCAGGTTTCCATTTCATCTGACTCCTCTTCAGAACAGGGATACTGTCTTCCTCCCTATGAGGACTCTGATGCTGAAGAATCTATTCCTTCAGCCTCTCCTCCTGAGGACTATTCTTTTGGGGAAACCCTGCACACTATGAGGGAGCATTTCCACTGGGAGAGCCAGGATTACTCAGAATCTAAGAAAAGGCTCAGAGATTTTCTTTTTCTCCCTCAGCACAGACTTCTTGCTGTTCCACCTGTACTAGACATTGTAGATGTATTTTCAGAGTCCGCTCTGTCTCCTGACTCTTTACCCCCTGCACCCGTTAAGCCAGACAGGTACTACAGGGTTCCAGATTCACATAAATTTCTATATAAAAACCCTGCTGCTGACCCAGTAACTATATCTCAGGGTCCCAAAGGAGTCAAGGCTTCCACTGCAAAAAACCATGTCCCCTCTGATAGGGATTCTAGAGCACTAGACAGATGGGGGAAAATAGATTACACCTCTGCTACCTTGGCTGTAAGGGCTTTAAATTGTCAGTTTCATATGCTTAAATATCAGCAATACTTAATGTCACTGCTAAAACAGAAAATGCTGACAAATTCTGAATGTTCTGAAAATAAGGAAATGCAGGATTTATTGCATGCAGCTGAACAAGTGGGAAAGCATACTTTGCAATGTGGTTTTGATTCACTGGGTGCCTCTTGCAGGGCCGCTGTTAAAGGTTCTGTCATTCAAAGGCATGCTTGGTTAAAGGAACAGAATCTGCCTGATCATGTTGAAGCAAAATTATTAGATGCTCCATTACAGCATGATACTTTGGTGTTGAGGCAGAAAGAGGTGTTAAAGAAAATGGAGGATAAAGCGAAGTCTATGCAGACAGTAATGGATTGTTTACAGGTTCAGCCACCCAGATTTAGCAGGAACTGGCATTCTAAGAATTGGTCCTTTCCAGTGTCACAGGCCACAAACAGGCAGATACAGATGCCCTAGAGGCAGATCTCAGCCCCAAGGCTCATACAAGCCTAAACAATGGGGTGCTTCTACCTCCAAACCTGGAGAAGACAAATCACAGCCATATAGGAAACTGTCCCAATGACTTTCCACTGCCAATGCCAAGCACTTATCTTTTGGCAGCACCCTTGGGGGAAAGCTAGCACTTATTCACAAAATTGGCACATGATCACACAGGACAAATGGGTTTTGAATATTGTTTCTCAGGGCTACAGGTTCCACTTTCACACCCTTCCAAAGACAAAAAGGTATGACAGACCTGCCACACAATCAGTGGGCAGAGGCACAAAAGCAAATTTCATCTCTCATGGACATGAGGGCTATTCAGCGAGTACCACAGCAAGAGCAGGAACAAGGATTTTACTCAAGACTTTTCTTGGTACCCAGAAAGGACAAAGCTTGGAGACCAATACTGGACCTGCCTATTCTAAACACTTTTCTGGACGTTCCAAAATGTTGACACTGCAGCAATTCTGCCCATGCTGGGCAAGAAGACTTGGCTCGTAACTTTGGACCTCAGAGGCATACCTGCATGTCCCAGTCAGACAATCTTGCAGAAGATGCCTCAGATTCATAGCTGGCTCAATGCACTACCAATTCTCTGCACTGCCCTTTGGCTTATCTACTGCGCCCAGGGTCTTCACAAAATGCCTGTCACCAGTAATTGCTTTTTGCAGACAGAGGAATTCAAATATATCCCTACTTGGACGACTGCCTTATTCAAGCAGAGAGCAAGGACATTCTACTAACGCATCTGGCGTTTGTAAAAAGATTACTAATTTACCTAGGGTACACAGTAAACGAAAAGAAATCAAAACTAGTACCCTCTCAAGAGATAATATTCCTGGGTGCAAGCTTAAATACAATTGCCCAGATGTCTTATCTCACGCTAGACAAACAAAGCCAGCTGACTTCTTCCTTCGAAAAGATGGCAACAAAGTCCCAGTTAACTGCAAGAAAAATTCTGCAGGCTTTGGGCTTCATGGCATCCTGCATTCTGCTAATTCCTAATGCAAGACTGCATATGAGGAAGCTACAATGGTATCTAAAAAGTGTTTGGACTCAACATTGCCACAGCCTGGAAACATTAATTACCCTCATTCCCTGCCTGCAACAGGAGTTTCGATGGTGGGCACTGGCCTTTCACCACAACAAGGGACAGCCATTTACTTTACCCACAGCCAGGCAGACACTAACAGATGCATCGGATTATACCTGGGGGAGGGGGCACACATGGCAGGAAAATGTATTCTGGGCACTTGGCCCGCAAGCCAAATGCATCTTCATATCAACCAAAAAGATGCTAGCTGTACAGAATGCCCTGACAGCCTTCAAGGACCTACTCCATCCAGGACAACTGTTGATAAAGACGGACAATACTACAGTCATGTGGTACATAAACAAGCAAGGGGGCACACATTCCTACCCCCCCTGCAGGCAAGCCATGACTTTGTGGAACACAGCATTGACTTATCAAGTGCATCTGCAAGCACAATTCCTGCCAGGAAAGACAAATATTCTGGCAGACGAACTAAGCAGAAACCTCATGGACCCTCACGAGTGGAAACTAGATCCACAAGTATTCAGCATAACAAGGAAATGGGGATGCCCAGACATAGATCTATTTGCCTCCCCTCACAACTGCCAACTACAGAGATTCTGCACAAGGACTTGTCACACACACGCATGGAAGGTGGATGCTTTATCATTCAGCTGGAAAACCCTTACAGTATATGCCTTTCCTCCACTGCCTCTCCTCCCCAAGGTACTCCTAAAGGTCAGACAAGAGAAGCCAAAAATGATACTTATTGCCCCAGTCTGGCCACGCCAGCACTGGTATCCAATCCTAAAGAGCTTGTCTCAAGGCCCAGCCTGGACTTTACCTCAAATTCCTCATTTACTGACCCAACAAAACAATCAGATCCTGCACAGCCAACTCAGAACCTTAAATCTGGCTGCATGGCGGGTAATATAACCACTCAGAACACAACTCTCTCTAAAGCAGTTATGGGTGTTATTTTGGAGGCCAGGAGGCTCAGCACCAGAAAATCTTATGCAGAAAAATGGAAGAGATTCTGTGCTTGGATCCAAGCACAAGGAGTTGACATGCTTGTTCCAAATATTCCTCAGATTTTACAATACCTAATTGAGATGCTGGACCAAGGCCTATCCTTCTCATCAATTAAGATCCATTCCTCTGCCATTTCAGCTCTGTACAATACGGAACCACCTATTTTTTCACATCCACTGCTAAGGCAGTACCTCAGAGTTTGCCAAAAACATAAGACCTCCAAGGAGAGCACCGATACCTACACGGGACCTCAATTTTGTCTTTGAAAAGCTCACACTGCCTCCTTTTGAGCTAGCCAATACAGCCGAGATAAAATTCTTATCATGGAAAACAGCTCTGCTCCTAGCAATAACTTCAGCAAGAAGAGTCTCAGAGTTACAGGCATTAATGGCTGTGGAACCTTTTATTATTTTCCATCCGGACAGGGTTTCTCTAAGGACGAACCCAACATCGATGCCTAAGGTAGTGTCCAGTGTGGCTCTTAAACTATTAATTTGCCTACTTTTTATCCAAACCCACAGAGTAAAGGGGAGAGACTTCTGCATTCTTTGGATATACACACACAGCTATGCTTCTACTTGGACAAAACTAAAGCTTTCAGAAAGACTGAGCAACTTTTAGTGGCATATGCTGCAGGATCACAAGGAAAGGCTATCTCAAAGCAGACTATTTCAAAATGGATAGGCCACTGCATTCGTTTCTGCTATTCACAACATGGCAAATCAGTGCCTAAGGGCATTAGGCCACATTCAACCAGAGCAACAACCACTTCAGCAGCCTTCCTCAGAGGAGTACCAACCAAGGATATTTTGGAGGCTGCAACTTGGACTTCAGTGCACACTTTTACAAAGCATTACCACTTAACTCTTTACTGTAAATCCAGAGCAGGCATTGCCACTGCAGTTCTGCAGGGCCTCATAGCCACTCCTAATTCTATTTAGACCCAGCCACCCAACCTCAGCTTTGGGATTCAACCCAAGTGTAATGACTGCAACAGTGAAACACGATGAACATAGTACAGTTGTGTACCTACCCTAAATGAAGATGTTCGAGTGTATTCACTGTTGCAGTCCAGGTTACCCACCCACCATCCCTCTTTCTTTGCTGGGACTTATCTGTACTTTTCTATTCTATACAACCTTTGTGGTGTATTTGCTTGTTGATGAAGGTAATGTTTATGTTAGTGCATGCTTTTTTATAAGCAATATTTTTAGCCTACCCTGACATCTGGGACAAGAAAAACTGAAGAAAATGGCATTGGCTGCATCTTGTATACCCCTGGCGCACTGACTTCAGGGAAGAGGCGACAGCAACCGATGCCGGATTAGTACTTAGGAATTCAGGCCGACTGCGGGTAGCTTGCCAGCAGGGATAACCCAAGTGTAATGACTGCAACAGTGAATACACTCAAACATCTACATTTATGGTAAGTACACAACTGTACTTTGTGTACACTTAACATAAATGTAGATGTTTGAGTGTGTGTTCACTGTTGCAGTCCTGGTTACCCTCCAACCCCCTGACTTCTATTGACTATACTTCTGTTCTTGTTTACTATGCTTAAAGCTTTTTGGTGCATTTGCTTTTTTGTTGGAGGTGTAACCTTGTATATAATTGCTTCCCATTATGGGGGCACCTGACATCTGGGACAAGAAAAACTGATGTAATGGCGTCGGCTGCATGCTGTATACCCCTGACTACATGACGTCATGGAAGATGAGAGCAATCAACGCAGGACCCAAAACTTTGATAATCAGGCCAACTGAGAGCTACTGCAAGCAGATAACCCAAATGTGTTGACTGCAACAGTGAATACACTCTAACATCTACATTTATGGTAAGTGTACACAACTGTACTGCTTTAATGGCCTGTCCCCCCTACACCATCTTCCACAAAGATAGGGTGTCCTTACGAACCAACCCCTCCTTTATGCCTAAAGTGGTAAATGATCTGTCTCTTAACCAATCCAGTCATCTGCCCACCTTTTTTTCCCTCTCCCACTAACAAAGGGGAGAGGATTCTGCACTCCCTTGATGTGCACAGAAAACTTAGATTTTACCTGGGCAAGACCAAGCCCATCAGAAAGACTAACCAGCTCTTTGTCTCCTTCCACCCCAGAGCCCTGGGCAAGGCAGTCTCCAAGCATACCATTGCATGCTGGATCAGGAAATCTATTTGCTTCTGCTACTCTCACCACGGAAAGGAACCCCCATGGAGAATCAAGGCCCATTCCACTAGAGCTGTGGCCACTTCAAGGGCCTTCATGAAAGGCCTAGGCACAGCATCCATTTTGGAAGCAGCCACCTGAGCCACTATCCACACCTTCACTAAGCATTACAAATTGGACCAAGTTTCCAGAGCTAGGACAGGATTCACCAGGGAAATCCTGCAGGGTCTGGTAGAACCTGCTGCATCTACCACCACCCCCTCATCCTCTTAAGCTGTGGTACGCTCCCACACCTAGATTACTGCAACATAGGAATAGAAGAATATAGAATAGTTGTGTAAAATCTTACCAAAACCATAGATGTCCTTCTCTTCCATGTTGCTGTACCCCCCCCAGCTATACCTGGAATAATCAGGAACTATTCTAAGGCTAACTACCTGCTATTAAGTGAGAACCTGGCAAAATGTCAAGCTCCCATAAACCCCGAGAACACTGCCACCTATGCAGAACTGTTCACAGAAACCCTGTATAAGCATGTTAATAGCTACATACAAGCAGTTGTATCCACCAGGAAGAAATATAGAACTAACTCGGGGGGGGCATCCTGGTGGATTCGCAAAATCAGTAAGCAGGATAAAAGCACTTTCATCAAACTAAACAAACAACTCGGAGGACAAAAAAGTCTACCAGAGCCAAATTTGAGGTAAGCCCAGCCAAGGGCAACCACAAAGCTTTCTTTAGCTGTGTGTGTAATCTCAGAGGCAGTACACAGTTGTGTGCAGAACTCATTGTAAATAGTCACCTATACTGAGCCAGAAGGTATAGCTAACCTCCTGGCTGATAAATTCAGCTCGATCTTTACTTCTATCCCCCCTCAGCCTTCCCTCAGGAAATATCAAATGTATCTACCCTACTAGCACTAGGGAACAGGTCCTTAATGCTCTGTTTGAGACATAGAACGCTGTATCAGGGAGCCCAGACAATATCCCAGGATGCCTTCTAAGTATGAAACATGACCCATCAGGTCTTCTGGAATTGCTATTTAACTGTAGCCTCCAAGCAGGTTTTCCTACCTAGTGAATGGAAAAAGGCAGCAGTCATCCCGATGCACAAATGTGGGCCGTCTACAGACCCTGGAAACTACAGACCCAAAAGTCTTACTTCTTCATGTAGTTCGGTCTTCTCTGCCAGTGATGTGTGACTTTCACGTCCTTGAAGCCTGTCTTGTATGCAAAGCCATGGAAAGAATTATCATGGAGATTGATAGAGATGTAGTAAGCTTCCAAACCCTGACCCAACCCAGTTTGTTTTTTTCAAGGGCAGATCATGCCTACTCAGCCTAGTGGACTTCTTTGAGAAGGTCACCAAAGCAATGGATGAGAGCAGAATCATTCACTCTGCCTGCCTTGACCTGGCCAATGCATTTGACACAGTACCCCACTCTGGTATTGTTGACAAACCTTATGTCACCCGGTGGTTAGCCAACTGACTCACAGACAGGACCCAGGAAGTTAGAATTGGGGAGTCCACGTCTACAAAGAGGCCAGTCACAAGTGAAGTACTCAGGGATCAGTCTTTGGACTGCTTTTTTTTGGCCTTTACTTCTCAGAAGTCAAGGCTAATGTCAGTGGTCTCTGGCTGACTAAATTTGCATTTGATTGCAAATTAGGAGCTGTCATTGAATCTCTCACGGACACAAATGTTCTCCAGGGGGGCTGACACAGACAACTGGGCTAAAATTAAATGCCAAGAAATGCATAATAGTATCCTTTGGGAAAATCCTCCATCCCTGTTTACTATCATGTTGACAACACACCCCTTGGAGTTGACCCAGTAGTCCGGGACTTAGGGACACATAGATAGTGATCTAGCCTTTGATCATCACATGTCTGCAGTGGTGATTAAATCATTCTGTGTTATGAGCAAATCTATGGCGTCGAAGTCCAAGGAAGTCATTGTTCCACTGTATTCGGCATTCATTAGACCTATCGTAGAGTACAGTGCCCGCTTTGGTATGTACCTAACCAGGTACATCCGACAGCTGGAACATCCACAGAAGTCCCTCACTAAAAGAATTCATGGAGTAAGTAATAAGTCCTATGCAGACCGGCTCAAGGCCCAGTCCCTGTGTTCTGTCTGCTATAGGCTTTTGAGGGGAGATCTATGCCTGCTATACAGGGCATTGTCAGACCCCACTCTGATGGACCTCCTGCATATCCACAAAACAAACAGTACCAGAATTACCCATTCTAAAGACTTAAACCTTCCCTGTGATATAAATAGGACCTGCTGGAGAGAGAGGTATGTACCACATCTATAGAACAGGCTCCCCATCCATGTGAAGCAGAGTTCCTCCCTAACTCAATTCAAGTGCAACTTGGACAATTGGATGGGAAACCAGAATTTCATCCTTGGTTTGGCATCTATGTCACTAATGCAAACAGGTAACCTGTTAATGGTTCAACTCCCAGGCCTTATGCGTACACTTATCAAGGGTATCAGAACTTGTCAGAGATTTGGGATGCATGGCTAGGCTTAAAAAGGCTCTTGTGGTAATTAGCCTAGTAAAGACCTATGAACCCGAGTGTGTAAACTGACATTTTTTGGGAACTGTTCTGAACTCTGGACATTGGGCCACATTTTACAGACATCCATGTGTTTGTAATGCATGCAGCTGTTATCCTTGTATTCAGACATTTATTGTCGAGTGTGTGGATAAGCTGTACCTTCCAGATTCCACACTTTGTAGAAGCAAGTCTGTGCTTTTCACTTCATGTAGTTCTGTCTTCCCTGCCAGTGGTGTGAGACTTTCACATCCTTGAAGCCAGTTTCTTTTTCAGAGACTTGAGTTGCTTTATTCAGTCCCTCTCATTCCCGTGTCCCAGTTTGTACTGCATCCAGCCCTGATTCTTTGTCATTAGAAGCCAACATGATGCATCTGTGTAACCATACTGAGCTTAGCCTTAATGAGTCGTGATTGGCCTAGCCATTGGACTCTCACTCTGTGGCGTGTCCAGTGGCATTATTTCCAATAACCCTGTACAGGCATAGTTCCCTTACATGATTTCTGTGTCATGGGCATCTTTTTTTGTAGACCAGACCTATTCTCTGTGAGACACCTGCCAACAAATAGCTCTTAAAGTTCACCGAGGCATAGATAATGCTCTGTAGTGACAAGGTAGCAGTCCACATTGTTTTATTTAGATAAGAAAAGCTCTTGTTTTCCTTTTTTTAAGTAAGCACTTTGTGTAGTTTGCTTATGTGTTTTTTTATACATTTAATGCAGCTTTAGAAAGTGGCGATAAAGCACAGTTTCAAACAGCTGCTTACCATTTCTGTGTTCAAGTATGCCACTGTCTGCTATCCCCTAGAGAAGCAGATGTTCGTAGTGTTTCACTGTTGCAGTCATTACATTTGGGTAATCCTCTTGCAGGTTGCCCTCAGTCGGCTTGATTAACAAAGTCTTGGGTCCTGCGTCAGTTGCTGTCCCTTCTTCCATGACGTGGGGTTGTCAGGGGTATAAAACATGCAGCCGACGCCATTACATCAGTCTTTCTGGCCGTGCAGTGCCCGAAGCAGAAGCAGTTCGCAAGTACCGGTCGGCCGACTCCTGAAATTTTTGTTTTCGAATTTCAGAACCGAAGTCTTCAACTTAAAGCAAAGTACCCCATTGGAGAAACTTTTTCTTGTTCCTTACCGATGTCAGTAAAAGTTAATAATTACATTACTTGTAGAAAGCAAATACCTCATAAAGATTTTCATTCGTACTGCATTCCTTTCCTAGGCCCTGACCACGACGTACCTTGCTGTCGGTTTTGTGCTTTATTTAATCAGTGCACTATCCTTCGTCTGTATATTTTTGCCTCGAAATATTTCGGTTCTCTAATTATACAGAAATGTCATCTGTTAGCCATCCGACTACTGAGATTCCAAAAAAACGCTAAGATAAAGACAGAGACAGGCTGCCGAGGTCCAAAACTGTCAACGATGCTTCTCCTAAGCCAGTCGCCAGTTCGCCGGTACTCAGTGAGGCGCTTTCACAGCCCCTGATACCCACTACTTCTGATTTGCAGGCCTCTACTGAGACCCATTCGGAGTCCGGTATGCCGCGAGATACTTATGCTATGGAACCCGCGGATGTCTCTACCTTGGATGGGTCTGGAGCCTGAGTGTGTATTCAGGCCTATGGACTTGCATATTAAGTTGACACCTCTTTCATTACTAAGGCCTGAATCTCGATCCATGTCTAAATAAACGACACCCAGGCCCCTATGCCTAAAAAACAAATGATAAAAATGGCTGAAGATCTAATAACTCTAATCAGGGGTAGTCCCCCCCCCCCAAGAGGCCTTGGGCTGAGGTTAATTTTGAATCTTCTGATCAGGATTCGGTTTCTTCTGACTCTTCTGATGACCTGAATTTGTCCTTACCTACTTATGAGGATTATGATGCAGAGAATTCTATTCCCTCTGTTTCCCTTTCTGAGGATTTATCTTTTGGGGAAACCTTACATACTTTAAGGGAGCATTTTTACTGGTAAAGCCAGGAATTTTCTGATTCAAAAAAGAAGCTTAGGGATTTCCTCTTTCTACTTCAGCATAGGCCTTTGGCTATTCCTCCTGTACTAGACATTGTTGATTGTTTTCTTGGGGTCCAGTTTGGCCCCTGATTCCCTGCCTCCTGCTCATAGTAAACCTGACCGATTCTACAGGGTTCCTGAGTACCACAAGTTCCTTTTCAAAAATATTATTGCAAATCCAGAAACTATTTCTCAGGGGCCCAAGGGCATTAAGGCTTCTACTGCTAAAAATCCTACCCCTTCTGATAGAGACTCCAGGGCACTGGCTAGATTGGGTAAAAAGGTTTATACTTCTGCAACTTTGGCAATCAGAGCTTTAAACTGCCAATTTCATGTTAAAATATCAACAGCATATTATTGGACTGCTTAAACAGAAAATTATGTTGATTCCTGACTGTGTGGAAAATAAAGATTTACAGGATTTAATGCATTCTGCTGAACAAGTTGGAAAACATACTTTGCAATGTGGTTGTGATTCTTTAGAGGCCTCCTGCAGGTCTGCTGTTACTGGGTCTGTGCTTAGAAGGCATGCTTGGCGTAAGGAGCAATTTTTTCCTGATCATGTTAAAGCTAAACTGTTGGCTGCTCCTTTAAATCAGGACCGCCTATTTGGCAACAAGGCTGAAGAAGTTCTTAAAAAGATGGAAGATAAAGCTAAATCTATGCAGACTGTTAAAGATTTTTTTACAAGTGTAACCTCCAAGGTTTAGTAGGCACTGGCCTACTAAGAATTGGTCCTTTCCAAGCCCCTTCCAGATCCTCTCAAGCCAAACCCAGACACAGCAAAAACCTCAGGTTTCAGTCCCTGGGGACTCTCAGAACTAAGCAGTGGGGGGGGGCCTCCACTTCCAAACCTGGGAATAACAAGACATCCCCCTATGGTAAACCGGCTCAATGATTTCCTTTTAACATTTCCAAACACTTATCTTCGGATCACCCCTCTGGGGGGGGGGGGGGGGATTGCTCTTCGTGCAAAGAACTGGGAACTCCTAACCCAGGACAAATGGGTTTTAAATATAGTGTCCAGAGGATACAGATTTCATTTCCACATGTTGCCAACACCAAATGGGTGGCTAGACCTGCCCCCAAATCAGTGGGCAGAGGCTCAAAAACAAGCACTTTCCCTCTTAAGCATGGGGCTATTCAACTGGTACCAGAAGAGGAAAAGGGACAAGGTTTCTACTCCAGACTTTTCCTGGTACCCAGAAAAGACAAATCATAGCGTCCAATCCTGGACCCTGTCTACACTAAACACTTTTTTGGAGATTCCAAAATTCTAGATGCTGACTCTTCACCAATTACTTCCTATGCTAGGCAAAGATGCCTGGTTGGCAACACTAGATTTAAAAGAACCATACCTGCACATCCCAATCAGGGAATCGTGCAGAAGATGCCTACGCTTCAAAGCAGGCTACACGCATGATCAGTTATCTGCACTGCCCTTTGGCTTGTCTACTGTGCCCTGGGTATTCACAAACTGCCTGGCTCCAGTTATTGCATTTTGCAGGCAAAGAAGTATTCAGATATATAACAAAAAAAAGCTGACGAGAAAGCAGTTCCAAAGTTTAGTAAAATTCGCAGAGACATACCAAAGGCTTAAAGCGCTTTTTGCTTGCACTAAAGCAAACTTCTTCAGAAGAACTTGTAACTAAAAACCGCCACAATTTAAAATACATCACTGCTTACATCACAAGCACAATTGCTTTACAACAGTATGCAACTTAAAGTTGTAGAACTTGTAAAACAGAAACCGCTACAAAAATACAAGTTTAAACAATTGTGCCCTTTGCATGTTATAAACCCCTACAAAAGGCAAAGCACATGAATGATAAAAAAAAATATATGCACAATAGTTGAATCGCCCATTTTTACCAATGCTAAGAATATTCACTACTATGATAAAATTAGATCGCATATTAGCCAAAACATTTTGGAACAAGACATAAAGCGTGATGCTGTATACTGATAACATACTATCTACCAAGACTTTTATTTTTCAAAATACAACTTATAGAACACAAATCGTTCAAGCCAGGTGGTTTACATGCCTCGTCTGATTTGCCATGCCAATTCCAGTTATTCTAAAAGGATTGGCAGCGGGCTTCCTCTTACAGATGGAACTATTTGGTCTATAGCCATAAAAGTAAAGGTATGGTTAGGAAAAGAGTGTACATGTTTCGCAAGTGCATTGTCTAACTTCCCTTTGTTATTCGCATACTGATGTTCATAAACTCTCTCGCGCAATTTATGTTCTGTTTCGCCAATGTAGAAGGCAAAACAGTGCTTACATTTAGCTAGATAAACAATAAATTTGGATTGACAGTTAAACTTGGATCTAAGCTTGTATTCCATATTGTTGACCACAAACGTGCCAGATGTTACCATATACTTGCAGTAATTGCACGCTTCACATTTAAACATACCTATTGATTTGGTACTATAGGAGTTTGCCAACTCAAGGTAATTTTTCAAGTTCCTACCCCTTCTAAAACACGTGTGAAAGGTGTCTCCAAGTTTATGCCAAAGTACTGGAGATGTCCTAAAAAGTTCCCAGTTTTTCTTCAATATTCCTATAACTAACTAACTGTCACTACAAAAGGTGGTTATAAAATTCAAGCAGGAGTCACTATCAGCGAGTGCCCTATTGTTATTAATGCTTGAAGGGGTTACTAAATCAGTAAACTCACCTGACAACTCTGAGGCAACATCTGTCTGAAGTTTAACTGTTAAAATTAGAGAATAAACTTTATTGTGTCTTTTGGTAATAACCTCATCTGTCAACCTGACAATTAAATCCTCTTGGTAACCCCGGCTCAAAAACAAGTTTGAGACGGTCACATTCCGCAAGGAAATCACACAATTGAGTGTTAATACGAGCCGCTCTTACTAACTGACCTTTCACAACTGATAGTTTCTGATAAAAAGGGTGGCAACTTGAAAAATTAAGAAAATCATTCGAGTACGTTGCCTTTCTATAAATACTTGCTTAAAAACAATGTTGTGATCTGTTCTTTACTAACATCAGGTCCAAGTAAGATATAGCATCCATGTCGAATGAACGTAAATCTAAGAAAATCAGTTGTACCATTCAAGCGGTGGACAAAATCAGTAGCTTCCTCAGCTGAACCCTTGAACAGGATAAAAATATCTTCCAGAAACCGGGTATAAGTATATCCCGTTACTAACTACAGTACTGTCCTTCAACAAATTCATGTTCCCATTGAGCCATAACAATGTTGGCAAAACTGCCACCACAAGGGGAACCCATAGCGACACCAGATTTTTGCAGGTAGAAGGATTCACCAAAAAGAAAGAAATTATTTGTCAGGACCAAATCTAGTAATTAAACTGATTTCACTGTTTGAGGCCCCATTTTGTTTCAATCTAATGGCTGTCCAATCAATACCAACAGAATGAGGTATACAGGTGTAAAGGTCCTTGACATCTGTAGTTAAAAAGTTGTAATTAACACTATAGCTTAGCTTGTTCAAATCACTCAAAAAGGACCATGAATCTTTACACACCTGTACTTCTGGTGTCAAATACTTTTTTAATAAACCATCTACAAATTTCGCTATGGGATAAGTAGATGGATTTCGACCGTCAGTTAACGGGCGCATGGGTGGCTGGGCTAGGCTCTTATGCAGTTTAGGTATACCAAACATATATGGGTAACGTGGATATGTTGTAGAAAGGTAGTTAAAGGTTTTCTGGTCGATCCTGCCGTCTATAAACAATTCCCTAAGAGACATGTTGATCAACTGGTACGCTCCATTCACCTCAGATCGAGAACTAGTCTGGTAAGCTGGAGTGTTAAGTAATTCGTCCATACGTAAAGTATAGTCGTTTATATCAAAAATAGCAAGTCCACCATCCTTATCTGGCTTTTACATACCCTTATTTTTTGGGATTTAATGAAAGACAGAAAATCCCTTTCATCACTAGTAATGTTAAGTTTAACAGTGTTTTTGTTTTTATTGGCACAGGCAATCTGCCTAATATCAAGTTCACAAATTTGTTAGAACAATTGTAGAACTGGGTTAAGTGGAGGGTTAAAAGTACTAGACACAAAGAGGGTCAACAACGTGTAGATTTACCCAATAACAAGGAAAGATTCAGTTTCCTCACAAAAAGTTTAACATCAGTGATGGTGTTAACCAAGTCCAAGTTCTGTGTAGGTACAAAAGTAGTTCCTTTTGCCAACAAATCGGCCATATCTGTAGTGATAGTAGAACTAGAATAATTATAGATCTTATAGTCCCCCTTTTGGTTAGAAATCAAAATAGGGCCACAAACCAATCTAGGTGTATTGTGTGTCTTCATCCAAGTCGGTCGAGGCACCTGGACCACTGTCAAGTTGGTCATATTCCAAACCCATATTTAGACTGATGGCACTGTGGTCACCAGTGCCACCCGTGCCGCTAGGAGGAATGTCATAATCACCAGGGTTACTAGCTTGTTCAATTATAAACCTGTGGGAGAACTCTGAAACTACTACTTCCACTTCTTGTTTCTGTTGGTCCATTTGTTGTTCGAGGATCGAAGACCTTGCTTCTGTCTTGCTCCCTTCTGGATGTCCTCCTGAAAATCCTGTTTTTGGTTGTGGTCACCATGTGGCTGTGAATTGTTAATAGATTTGTTGGCATTACGTATTCTTTCACTCCGCCTAACTGCTATGTCTTCCTCTAAATCACTGTGGATACTGTCACCAAATTCATCAACTTCAGTGTTAGGATCCACTTGATTAAAGTGAGAATTACCAGTACCTTGACCAGAACTATCAATGCCAAGTGCACCATTATTATTTTGGTGGCTAGACTTGAACCATACCTGAGCCAGAGATGGTTTAGGATACACTAGCCCCTGCTCATATGCCTTTAAGTCTCTACTTAATTTTTTTGATCTTATTAGCTTTCAGTTTTACCATATGGTCGTTTATACTGGAAAACACACGGCCATATTCAAACTTGTAACGATCGAAATTGAGGTTGCGTTTGATTCTCACATCCAACTCGGCCACAACCTTAAGTAAGCTGTCAACCCATAACTTGTAATGTTTAATAATAACCCCTAACAGTTCCAGCCCTAGACGGTTGAACAAATTGACCAGCTCAATATGAATTGCTGAACCCGCTTCTATCCCCGTAGGAAAATGATGACATCTTAAACCCTTCGGGACGACCTTTGATTTAACACATTCTTCAAAATAAGCAATTTCAAGCTGCATTATTCAAACTTGTAACGATCGAAATTGAGGTTGCGTTTGATTCTCACATCCAACTCGGCCACAACCTCAAGTAAGCTGTCAACCCATAACTTGTAATGTTTAATAATAACCCCTAACAGTTCCAGCCCTAGACGGTTGAACAAATTGACCAGCTCAATATGAATTGCTGAACCCGCTTCTATCCCCGTAGGAAAATGATGACATCTTAAACCCTTCGGGACGACCTTTGATTTAACACATTCTTCAAAATAAGCAATTTCAAGCTGCAGTTTTTTATTTTAAATAAATAGTTATCGAACAATTTTAAGTCATTTACTGTAGTAGAAACATCAATGTTACCTCCATCAGGTGCATTCTGTGATGGCCCCACAGTGGAGCCGCTGGAAAAAGAAATAATGTCGTTCAACCAAGAATCCAGTGTAGGTTGAAAAGGTTGGGAAGGACTGGCGTTATTCAACTCCTCAATCCTGTTGTTGTCACATGAAGCGGGTATTTCAGTCACCGTTGCTGGTAAAGGCTGGGTCTGCCACTGTGAGTGAATTTGCCGAGTGTTCGACTGAGAAAAATCCGAAACAGCTGTTGATGGTTTACTAGACCATGTGAACAGTATGTTAGTATCACCGGGTTTGTGACAGCTGCCACATCAAATTGTCGTCCATTTACTGCTGCAGCATGACGAGGCTGAAAGCCGGGCACGTGATTTCCCGAGCTGGTACTTGAGCTGGTACAGACTCCGGCACCACCAACTCACCATTCCGCGATTGGTTCTGGTTGTAAAAAAGACGTTGATTTCTATCCAACTCATCAAGTCTATTCATGATAGAATCGATATGTGTAGTAAATGAGTTGAAAAAAGACTCGATTTTGCTGTTCGTAATGGCGGTTGCAGTTTTACCAAGTGTTGTGTTGCAATCCGCAACAATGTTACCGGCTCCATTAAAACCAGTGTTCTCACTTGAATGAAGACAGATATCCATATCGTTCTCATTGTTGGACTAGTGTAAAGCTTCACTAGCTGTTGGGAACAAACTTTGACTCACAGCCGCTCCAGACAGCATGACCAAGAATTCACTAACAACTAAGAAACTAATAAAAACAGCTGACGAGAAAGCAGTTCCAAAGTTTACTAAAATTCACAAAGACATACAAGGCTTAAAGCGCTTTTCGTTTGCACTAAAGCAAACTTCTTCAGAAGACCTTGTAACTAAAAACCGCCACAATTTAAAATACATCACTGCTTACATCACAAGCACAATTGCTTTACAGCAGTAAGCAACTTAAAGTTGTAGAACTTGTAAAACAGAAACCGCTACAAAAATACAATTTTAAACAATTGTGACACCGTTAAACCTAACATTACTAGTGATGAAAGGAATTTTCTGGCTTTCATTAAATCCCAAAAAATAAGGGTGTGTAAGCCAGATAAGGGTGGTGGACTTGCTATTTTTGATATAAACGACTATACTTTACGTATGGACGAATTCTCGATCTGAGGTGAATGGAGCGTACCAGTTGATCAACATGTCTCTTAGGGACTTGTTTATCGACGGCAGGATCGACCAGAAAACCTTTAATTACCTTTCTACAACATATCCACGTTACCCATATATGTTTGGTATACCTAAACTGCATAAGAGCCTAGCCCAGCCACCCATGCACCCGTTAATTGATGGTCGAAATCCACCTACTTATCCCATAGCGAAATTTGTAGATGGTTTATTTAAAAAGTATTTGACACCAGAAATACAGGTGTGTAAAGATTCGTGGTTGATTGGACAGCCATTAGATTGAAACAAAATAGGGCCTCAAACAGTGAAATCAGTTTAATTATTGAATTACTAGATTTGGTCCTGACAAATAATTTTTCTTTTTGGTGAATCCTTCTACCTGCAGAAATCTGGTGTTGCTATGGGTTCCCCTTTTGGTGGCAGTTTTGCCAACATTGTTATGGGTCAGTGGGAACATGAATTTGTTTTCAAGGACAGTATTGTAGTTAGTAACGTTATATACTATACCTGGTTCCTGGACGATATTTTTATCCTGTTCAAGGGTTCAGCTGAGGAAGCTACTGATTTTGTCCACCGCTTGAATGGTACAACTGATTTTCTTAGATTTACGTTCACATTCGACATGGATGCCATATCTTACTTAGACCTGATGTTAGTAAAGAACAGATCACAACATTGTTTTCAAGCAAGTATTTATAGGAAGGCAATGTACTCGAATGATTTTCTTTATTTTTCAAGTTGCCACCCTTTTTATCAGAAACAATCAGTTGTGAAAGGTCAGTTAGTAAGAGTGGCACATATTAACACTCAATTGTGTGATTTCCTTGTGGAATGTGACCATCTCAAACTTATGTTTTTCAGCCGGGGTTACCCAGAGGATTTAATTGTCAGGTTGACAGATGAGGTTATTACCAAAAGAGACAAAGTTTATTCTCCAATTTTAACAGTTAAACTTCAGACAGACGTTGCCTCAGAGTTGTCAGGTGAGTTTACTGATTTTAGTAACCCCTTCAAGCATTAATAACAATAGGGCACTCACTGATAGTGACTCCTGCTTGAATTTTATAACCACCTTTTGTAGTGACAGTTATTTAGTTATAGGAATATTGAAGAAAAACTGGGAACTTTTTAGGACATCTCCAGTACTTTGGGATAAACTTGGAGACACATTTCACACGTGTTTTAGAAGGGGTAGGAACTTGAAAAATTACCTTGAGTTGGCAAACTCCCATAGTACCAAATCATTTGGTATGTTTAAATGTGAGGCGTGCAATTATTGCAAGTATATGGTAACATCTGGCACGTTTGTGGTCAACAATATGGAATGCAAGGCTTAGATCTAAGTTTAACTGTCAATCCAAATTTATTGTTTATCTAGCTAACTGTAAACACTGTTTTGCCTTCTGCATTGGCAAAACAGAACGTAAATTGCGTGAGAGTTTATGAACATCAGTATGCGATTAACAAAGGGAAGTTAGACAATGCACTTGCGAAACATGTACACTCTTTTCCTAACCATACCTTTACTTTTATGGCTATAGACCAAATAGTTCCATCTATAAGAGGAAGCCCGCTGCCAATGCTTTTAGAAAAACTGGAATTGGCATGGCAGAGCAGACTTGAGGCATGTAAACCACCTGGTTTGAACGATTTGTGTTCTATAAGTGGTATTTTGAAAAATAAAAGTCTTGGTAGATAGTATGTTATCCGTATACAACATCACGCTTTGTCTTGTTCCAAAATGTTTTGGCTAATATGCGATCTACCTATTTTATCATAGTACTGAATATTCTTAGTATTGGTAAAATGGGCGATTCAACTAATGTGCATATATTTTTTATCTTTCATGTGCTTCGCCTTTTGAAGGGGTCTATAACATGCAAAGGTTACAATTGTTTAAAATTGTATTTTTGTAGCTGTTTCTGCTTTACAAGTTCTACAACTTTAAGTTGCTCACTGTTGTAAAGCAATTGTGCTTGTGATGTAAGCAGTGATGTATTCTAAATTGTGGCGGTTTTTAGTTACAAGGTCTTCTGAAGAAGTTTGCTTTAGTGCAAACGAAAAGCTCTTTAAGCCTTGTATGTATTTGTGAATTTTAGTAAACTTTGGAACTGCTTTCTCGTCAGCTGTTTTTTTGTTTTATTAGTTTCTTAGTTGTTAGTGAATTCTAAGTATTCAAATATACCCATACCTGGACGATTGTCTAATTCAGGCAGAAAACCAGGGCATACTTTTGAATCATCTGGCATTTGTAAAAAGAGTTCTAACTTGTCTGGGGTACACCATAAACGAAAAGAAATCACAACTGGTACCCTGCCAGCAAATTACATTCCTGGGAGCAAGCTTGAATACAACTTCCTAGATGGCTTACCTCACGTCAGAAAAGCAAATTCATTTGATAAATTATTTCAAACAAGTGGCCACAAAAACCCTGCTATCTGCAAGGAAAATACTGCAAGCCTTGAGATTCATGGCCTGCTGCATTCTTCTAATTCCATATGCAAGACTGCGTATGAGGAAACTACAGTGGTATCTAAAAAGGGGTGGCCATGGTGGTGCAGTGGTTAGCATTGTCGCCTCACAGCAAGAGGTTCTCCGGTTCGATCCTCGGCTGGGGTGCCTTCTGTGCGGAGTCTGCATGTCCTCCCTGTGGTTGCGTGGGATTCCTCCGGGTGCTCCGGTTTCCTCCCACATCCCAAAGACATGCTGCAGGTGGATTGGACACTCTAAATTGGCCCTAGGTGTGAGTGCATGTGTCTGTGTCTTCTGTGGAAGGTTGGGCGCCGGGCTGGCAACTCGACACTAAAACTCCATTGCCAATCATGAGCGGACAGGTGATCCGCTGTGGCGACCCCTAACCGGGAAAAAGCCGGAAGAAGACGACAGTGGTATCTAAAAAGCCTATGAAGTCAACATTCTTGCAGCCTAGAAAGAATGATTCCTATCCTACTTTGCCTACACCTAAAGTTCCTCTGGTGAGCAGAGGCCTGCCAGCAAAACAAGGGACTACCATTCACACTACTCCCTGCCGCCCAACCCCTAACAGATGCATCAGACTATGCATGGGGGGCTCACCTGGCAGGGAAGTGCATTCAGGGCAAATGGAACCCAAGTCAAATGCACCTACATAACAATCAAAAAGAAATGTTAGCTATACAGAAAGCTCTGACAGCCTTCAAGGACTGCATTCTTTCAGGACAACTAATGGTAAAGACTGACAACACCACGGTTATGTGGTACATAAGCAGGGGGGTACACATTCCTACCCCCCTCTGCAGACTAGCCATGACATTGTGAAACACAGCCTTGAGGTACCAAGTGCACCTGCAAGCTCAGTTCCTGCCAGGAAAATTAAATGAACTGGCAGATAGACTAAGCAGAAACCTCATGGACCAACACGAGTGGAAACTGGAACCAAGGATTTTCAACATGTTAACAAGCGAATTGGGGGGCCCAGACATAGACCTATTTGCCTCCCCCCAGAACTACCAATTGAACAAGTTTTGTACAAGGACTCCCCACAAACAAGCCTGGGAAGTGGATGCTCTGTCCTTCAGCTGGAAAAACCTGTCAGTCTACGCCTCCCCCCCCTGCTGCATCTGCTCTCCAAACTCCTACAAAACGTCTAACAGGACAAACCAAGGATGATTTTGATTGCTCCAGACTGGCCGCACCAACACTGGTACCCCCTCCTTCGCAGTGTGTCACAGTTAACTGCATGGCACCTGCCTCAGACCCCTTCCCTGCTGTCTCATCAGGAGAACCAGATTCTGCACCCTCAGCTTCCAACATTGAACCTTGCAGCCTGGCTAATTAGTTAAACTCATCCTTATCTCTCAGCAAACCTATAATGGATGTCATCTTACAGGCAAGGAGGCCTAGTACTAGAAAATCTTATGCTGAAAAATGGAAAAGATTCTGTGCCTGGAACCAATCTCAGCACAGCAGCGCCCAATTTATCTCCGATTTTGTAATACTTAACTGAGGTGCTTCACAAGGGCCTGTCTTTTTCCTCCATTAAAATCCACGCCTCAGCCATTTCAGCTCATTGTAACACAACCTCCCCTCTTCTCTCATCCTCTGCTCAAGCAGTACCTCAGAGGGGCCAAAAATTTGAGACCACCCAGGAGAGCTCCAACACCTCCCTGCCTGGGACCTTAACTTTGTATTGGAGAAACTCACTGTACCTCCTTTTGAGCCAGCTGCTACTGCAGACTTAAAATTTCTTTCTTGGAAAACAAATAACAAGATGAAAAACCAAACGGATCAGGAGACTGTTACAGACCACAAATACCGCAATGATGGAATAATCCAAAAGATAGTCCAAGGATTAACGCTTTATTTAAACTGCGTTTTTGTCCAACAAATGACTTCATCAGATACAAAATACTAAAAACACAAAATCAGCTTTTATACATATGTAATTAGATCTTATCCAAGATTTAAAAATCAAAGGACTGACATGATTGGATAATATCTAATTACATATGTATAAAAGCTGATTTTGTGTTTTTAGTATTTTGTATCTGATGAAGTCATTTGTTGGACGAAAACGCAGTTTAAATAAAGCGTTAATCCTTGGACTATCTTTTGGATTATTCCATCATTGCGGTATTTGTGGTCTGTAACAGTCTCCTGATCCGTTTGGTTTTTCATCTTATTTGTCTTGAGTGGAGGTTGGCCGTTGCTTTTTTCTTTTGTCAGTGTTTCTTGGAAAACAGCTTTCGTTTTAGCAATCACTTCAGCTAGAAGGATATCTGAATTACAGGCTCTTATGGCAGTGGAACCGTTAATCATCTTTCATGTGGACAGGGTGTCACTCAAGACTAATCCATCCTTCATGCCCAAGGTGGTATCCATTGTGGCTCTTAATTAGTCCATACATTTGCCAACCTTTTTTCCCAGTCCACAGAACAAAGGGGAACAGATTCTGCATTCCTTGGATGTGCACAGACAACTTAGATTCTACTTGGACAGGACTAAACCTCGAAGAAAATCTGAACTGCTGGTAGCATTTGCTGCAGGAGCAGAGGGGAAGGCTATTTCAAAGCAAACTATTTCTAAATGGATAAGCCATTGCATTCATTTCTGCTATAAGCACCTTGGAAAACGTATCCCCCAGGGGATCAGATCTCACTCCACCAGGGCTGCATCTACTTCAGCAGCCTTTCTCAGAGGTGTTCCTACCAGGGACATCCTAGAAGCTGCTACATGCAGTTCTGTGCATACTTTCACCAAGCACTGTCATTTGCCAATTTTCTCTAAATCCAGAGCTGGCTTTGCCGTTGCTGTCTTGCTGGGCCTTATAGCTGGCCCTAATGCTATATAAACACCTCCTCCCAACCATAGCTTTGGGAATCTACCCAAATGAAATGACTATCAGTGAAACACGAAGAACATAGTACAGTTGTGTACACTTACCATAAATGTAGATGTTACAGTGTATTCACTGTTGCAGTCCTGGTTACCCTCCCTCCAGCACCCTAACTACTTCTGGCTATACCTCTGCTTTCCTTTACTATGCTTAAAAGCCTTTTTGGTGTATTTGCTTTTTGTTGGAGGTATACCTTTGGGGGAGCACCTGACATCTGGGGCAAGAAAAACTGATATAATGGCGTCAACTGCATGTTTTATACCCCTGATGACCTGACATCATGGAAGGGACAGCAACCGACGCAGGACCCAAGACTTTGTTAATCAGGCCGACTGAGGGAAACCTGCAAGCAGATTACCCAAATGTAATGACTGCAACAGTGAATACACTCTAACATCTACATTTATGGTAAGTGTACACAACTGTACTTTTTCCATTTGGTGCTGGAAATTACCTATTTTGTTTAGTGTTTAGATTACATTAGCCTCACCCATTTATGGAGTATATTTATGTTGTCTTCAGTGGCAGCAACTAGGATCATATCGTAGATATTTAGTAAGTGCGTTAGTATGTATTCATTTATTTATTTTATTATTTGACATTTGTTGACTGGGGTTGTTTGACTGAACAAAGGTTTTTTTTCAGTAGAGACCAAGGAAAAAAAGCTCCACAAGTAGTACACACATCAAAAAGCCAACTATAAATGATAGAAATGTTAATAATGGTGTACATTATTTGCACACAGATTATGTACTAGCTAATGCCAATGAATCAAGCAGTACCATGACTGTAATAGAGGGTCAGATACACATTCATGGATTATGAGAGAAAAGAGTTGTTGGTATTTTGACTTAGGTGGGATGAAGGAATGATTGGACAAATAGGTTTCATGACATGAGGAGTATCCAGAATAGTCAATGAGCAATCAATGAGTAGACTTAAGAAGAAAAAAAAGTATGGGGGAAGGGGGAGCCCTGGGATAAATTTCTTATTACTCATCCAAAGGTCCAAGTTGTGCTTAAATTTGGACAGGATGAGTTTTGTTTTGCATGGGTAGTTAGACTGTTGCAGAGCAGTGGTTTCCTCTGAGATGTGTACATCTTTGTACATACTGTTGATGTTGCAGAACAGGTTTAGATACCTGGAACAAGCATTTCTCATGCTGTTTAATTTTGGGCGTGTAATAGGTCAGTCAGTATTTGGTCGGAGGATGCCATGTATGCCAGATATAGGTATCCTCTTGGCAGTCTGTAAGAGACTGAATATAACAACGTGGCTTTGAGGCGGTCCACTTAAGTAGAACTGTTTAAGCGTATGATCCTTTTTGTAAGATACATCTGTGGACATTCCAGCTGCTGTGTGTCTGGACAGATACATGCCAGAGAGAGCATTATGATCAATGATTAGTCTTGGAGGGCTGGGTAAAGGGAGTAAGAACATCTTTGGAATTAGAAGCAATCCCTTTTTTTAATAAGCTGCAAGATGCAGAAGAATTTCTCAGCATAGTGGGGGCACGTATGTTGAAAGGTTAGGTCACTGTCCACAACTTCCCAGATCCAGAATGACTGTTTCAACTCTTAGGGGTGTATTGTCTATGTAATGGTTGTCTGGGGCAGCAGGCTTCCCAAAGGATAAGGTATTGCATTTTTTTGCATTTGGCTTTAGTCCATGGATGTGACACCGATTATTTGTTTGGGATGAGCATTCCTGCAGGATGGCCAAGTCTTACAGGGATTTGATAAGTGCACTTAGATTGCAATCATCTGCAAACTTGATAAGCCAGAGACTTAATGTTTGCTTTTAACTTCCAAGATGCAGATGCCATACAGGAGAGGTCCCATCACGGAGTTCTGATCGACTCCATTGGCGACTAGTCTTTTAATGGAGGTGGCATCACCTTTTTTGATTTACTGCATTCTGTCAGTGAGCAGGTGACAATAGGGGTTTAAGTTTTTGTACTATTCCAGAGTGAGGGATTGTGTCAAAAACCTTAGTCAGGGGTAGGTAGGAAGATGGTGTATAACATTTTACATTCGTCCATAGGTTTGGTAATCTTTTTTCAAAAAGTCCACCAGTTTGTGTAAGAATGACCTTCCTTTGAGAATTGCCCAGGGTTTGGAGGTTGTCCTGTGTTTAATTTCATGATTATTTCCATTGCTTTGCATGCGAGTTTAGTCAGACTTAGGAGCACACAATTTTCTGGGTCCATGGAGAGCCCTCCCTTATGCAGGGGAATTACTGTTACTGTTCATTCACATGGTATAAAAATTGTATGTCAGCTGAGGATAAACAGTTTTGTTAGGAGGTTTTGACATAGTAAACCTTTGTTTTCTATTCAAGATTCTCAAAAAATTTATCATTCGTGATGAATATATATACATAGTGGAGGGCCTTATACAATAGTGCTACGACAACGCTATATATAAATAAAAAGCAATCAAAACATATTCAAATTATTAATGGTAACAAGGCAAGGATGCCCACTATCACCATACCTATTCATTATATACATTGAAACTCCTCCTTAAAATATCACAAAGAACTTGCCACCGCTTTATAAATATTTCTAAAATCCAAATATAGTATACACCTTTCGCTGATGACCTTAATGTTTACTTCAAATTCCCAAATACGGATTTAAAAAAAAGATCGTAATCTCCATTAAAAATTTTTCAAAAATATTTAACTATGCCATTAACCCAATCAAGTCATTCATATTCCCTTTGTATACTTTAGTTCACAAGGAATTCTGTTTTCCTGAAACTGAAATAAGTCAACTACAATCTCAAATACCTGGGCGTCATGTTCAGTCGCCCCAGTCCGATTTTAACTAAAAATAATTTGTTTAAAACTTGGGCTAACATCACAAAGACACTAAAAGATAACCTATCTCCACTATCTAAGACGGCTGTAGTTAAAATAAATATGCTCCCAAGAATACTGTTTCACTTTAACGCTGTTTATCAAAATCTACCAAATAACTTCTTTTCCAGACTTGAAACACTGCTAGGGAAATTTATTTTGGCATCCTTAAAATACAAGAATAAAATACTCTAGATTAACATTACCCAAACAGAAAGGTGGCCTAGGATTACCTGATTTTCAAACATAGTATGACATTCTAGATGCTAGTCGAATTGTACAAATACCAAATTACGAATCATCTAACAAAGCATGATATCCAGTCTGGATTAAAATATACTATAAACGTCTAATTTCATCAAATTTAAACCCTAAAGCAATAGGTATTTTAAAATCCACCCCATAATCATAAGAAATATGTTACTATTTCAAAAACTCTTATCCTTCCTTAATCTTAGATACTTTGTTAGGACAACCAATAGATGTAAACCCTAATGTTAAATTAAATAACACTATCCTAAACCTGAATTGATACCTATTAATTAAAAATACCACTGTATGGGACTTCTACCAAGGCAAAAAAATTTCAGTCGAAAATATAAGGCAAAGATTAGAAGTAAATAAAAGTTATAACACTATTATCAAGCAAATACTATACCTGATAAGTACAATTACTGCAAATGTCAAAATAGGCAACCAAGATATGCAGCCATACCAAATAATTGTTAACCTGTTGCTTTCGAGATCCAAAATGTTATCACACACACAGATTAATAAGGATTAAATACCAAGATTCACTCCTATACTCAAAATATTGGGAAATAAAAAATAAGATTACTGTTGACCAAAACTCTGCTGCATTTGAACTCGCCTTGAAATTAACTCCTCTCAAAAAATTAATATATACCCAAATTATGATTGACAATAATGCTTACCATACACCACTCTTTCTAAGTAAAATCAATCCTTCTCTCTCTCCTTTTTGCCCCACGTGTCCAAGCAGCACAGCTGGTACACTTCATATTTTCTGGAGCTGCTAGAATGTTCACAAATTATGGTGCTAGTTGAGAACCAAGCTAGGAAAAAAAAGGATACACTAAATCTACCCTGTCATGGGAAATTGCAATTTTACATGTATTCCCCACCAACTTTTCACATGAAAACAAACGCATCATAGTAACATTGTGTGCAATGATGAAATCATACATAGCTCAAAATTGGCTCGATAGAACTAAATGTAGATGGGACGAATTTAAAGGAATGGCTGTGAAATGCATATTAGCCAGCAAACTAATCACAAGAAGCCAAAAAAGAACTGTCCTATTACCAGAAATATTGGTAAACACTTACAGAAATCTTAAGGTAAAACCGGTCTATAGACAAGGGACTACAACATCACTACTATAAACAAATAAGGAAAAATAATAGAAAATAAACATTAGCATAATGTTTACTCATCTTAAATTGGGAAAGGTCTAGGAAGTGCAAACGTACTGAACATCAGAGGTGGCATCAACTGTATATAGTACATAGTCATTACAAGATACAGCTGAAGTTAGGTAGGCTATAATATTTTGATGAAACTGTTTCAATGACAGATTCTAATAGCTCTGAGTAGATTTTGTATTACAATTAAACTTGAACAGTTAACATGTTAGCTAATTCTGCATGTCAACTGATCACTGATGGTATATGTCCTGTGTATGTTTATTGCAAATTGGTATTCCATGCATCTTGCCATTTTGTTTTTGTTTTATTGCTGCTTTTTTTGTATTAAAGAAAAAAAGAGGAAAATGCAATAAAAATTATATTTGAAAAAAAAAAAAGTTTTGTTAAGAGTGTGGCTAAATTGTGCTTCATGCTATTCATTATGCATCCACAGATAATGTTAGGATCCATTGATGCAGTATTTTTTGCTTTGAAGAGTACTTTCAAGGCTTGGTCTTTGCGATAGCTGGGGATGGATATGTTATGGATACTTCTTGCAAGATAGGTAGGGGGAGGGGTATTGTTTGAGCTGTAGGTTGGCTATGTCTTCAGCTTCAATGAGGGAAGTATTGTTAACTCAATGCATCGCTGTGCTGCTGAGATTACAGACATACCATAAAAAAACAGCTTTGTGGTTTTATTTAGCTTGAGTGGTTATTTTCGCCTAAAATTTGATTGATTTTAATTAAGCACCTGTGCTGTTTGGTGAGGTCTCTGTTGTTTTTGGGTATTACTCTTCTAAATTTAGCCAAAATTCTCTTCCTTTTATTATATTGCTTGTTTATATTATAGTTTCACAAGGGGTTGTTTCTGGAGTTCACCCTGCACTTGTTTCTATAGTAGTGAGCCACGTCTGTGCAGCTGTTCACATGCTGGTACCATTAGGTGATGTAGTCTTCCACATATTTGAAAGTTTTTTGGGTTTGGTGGGGATTTGAAAATTGCACTTAAGTAGATAAGTTTGTAAAGCAGCCATGAGCAGAAGGGACTGCTGGTTTTAGATTAATTTCAGAGGAGCAGTTGTATGATCATAGCTAACAAGGGATAATATGCAAGGGATGGTGCAAGATGCCCCCATACTGGTAAGAGCAAGGTGTAAGATGATGATTCCCTGTACTGTGTATTTTGAGTAATTGTTCCAGGGCATTTGCAAAATTCCAAGAGTCTTTGTTCAGTTGTGGTGCTTTAGGTTTTACAGCCTATATCTGGGTAGTTAAAATCACCTTGGAAAATAATAGTTTAATACTGAGATACTTCAGTTCTTGTAGATGAGTATTGTGGCTTTCTTGAGTTAGAGTTCTGTAACTTAGCTAATATATGGTAAGGGAATTTTCTTATGGGGACTGGGACTTGAAGCAGTTCCAGCGCATCATGCTGCTTTTACCCGCCTTGATGCAAGTCTCTCATGAATAAAAATTGAGAGACACCTACCTTTTCCCCCTCCTGTGTAGTGGCTGGTCTGAATGTGTGAAAGGCATTGGTAGCCCTGCACAGCCAGTGTATTGTCTAATGTTTTAAACTATGTTTTGCACTGCACTGACATTTACATTTTCCAGGGTGATGAGGTCTTGTAAGGAGTGAATTTTTTTTTGTTGTTTAGGATCAACTTTATTTTGTTTTGCTGTGTTAGAAGGTTTATCTTGTTGGCTTTACCTAAAAAAGGCAATAAAGAAGTGAATGTCTTTGCCAGTATTCCAAATCCTAGAGGGAGCAGGTGCAAGCCATCCCTGGCAAAGCTGCTTTATTTGTTAGTCATGTCTTCCAAGGCTGGCTGATATTGGAGCCCTTAGAATGTCACTAAAAATAAGCTAGTTAAGGTCAGTTATTTTTTGCCTATATTCCTTCATCTTGTGCGTATGCTATTGTGCTATGAAGAGAAGAGACAGTAATTTCGATGAGGGGGGAGTTGTAATCCACCATCCTTGTTAGGGAGCAGATCAGAAACCTAGACCTCCGAAGTTCCCCTCATCACTGGTTCCACCTGGGCTAAGGCCTTCTGGAAGCTGTACAAGCCCTGTAACCAGGCAGTGAACCATCTGTGTCTGGAGTCCTCCCTGCCAAAAGGAAAAGATTCTGTCTCCACTTAAGGTTAAGGACTCGCAGGAAAGTGTGGGTGTGGGGGGGCTAATCTAGTCTTCCCAGATGTCTCCCTCCTTAAGGTTGAGTGTGACACTGAAGACACAGTCTCCCCTAATTTCCCATCTGCGGAGCTCTCATATGAAGAAACCCTAACTAGAATGATTGTTTTTAAATGGGATTGCAGAGAGGATTCTGCTGTTCAGAAAGATTATTCTGATCCTTCAGGCTTGGGTGTGCAGTAAAACTAGTGTCCATTTTTCTCTTAAGAGCTTTGGAGAATACCTTCGTTAGCAGCCTGTCAGGAGCCAAACTGTCAGCCCCCTGCACCAAAGAAACCAATTTTTATATATATATATATATATATATATATATATATATATATATATATATATATATATATATATATATATATATATATATATATGTATATGTATATATGTATATATATATGTATAATATATGTATATATATATATATGTATATATATGTATATATATATATATGTATATATATATATATGTATATAGAGAGAGAGAGAGTACAAGACTCACAAATGCCCTGTATAGTAATCCAGTGGCATGTACAGCTGTTGTCCAAGGAAGGTCTATATTGGTTCTTGTTCCTCTTACCCTGTGTCAAGGAAAATGGGTACTTAGATGTGTTGGGGAAGAAAGTTTACATGCCTTTTACCTTGGCTTTCAGAGCTATTGACTTCCAGGTGCTCATGACAATTCTGATGGCTCTCTTGGACGACTCGAGAGAGAAAAAGCAAAGGTGTCTGATGCTTACCTTGGGGCAAAGCCGTTTGCTCACACAGGTAATTAGGTGGCTGTTGGTTGTGATGATGTGGCTGCAACATTCTGGGTGGTAGCCAGATGTCGAGTTATCACAAGACATGACTGACTGAAGCTTCTGCCCTGTAGGAGGGTGTAAAGCCCTATCCAGACTCAGCAGGCATGTTCCCCGCTGAATTCAGGGTATAAGGGTCATTGTCCTGTGCCATTTTTCGCTGTTGGAGCTCAGTACAGGTTCATAGTGCCAGTGGATGGTCCAAAGTCAGAGTTTAGAACTATGATAAAGCCAAGTACCCTTTTAAGGTATTGTTTTTTCTTTGCTGTGTGGTTAGATGTCATTTGCCAAGACTCATACTTAGTGTGGGAAATAAATTGCTCAATGGGACTTGCACACTTTTTTGCTTGGGCTCGGAGCATGACATGCACCCATTTTAATTCTAGGACAGTCAAACATAGGGCAGAAATGCTTGAGAAATTCTTGGAGGAAAAAAAGGGATTGTCTGAGACCCTTGCACACTGTGGCATCTGCTAATCACGCTGAGCTTGAGATTCCTCCTAGAAAGAAGCTGCATCTAACACAAGCTACAGTTGCAGATGACCACTGATTGGCTTTTGTCAGTCCACCCAGGCTTGTGATTGTTGAAGGTCTTCCATTGACTGTGTGCAGCCATAGCCTCTGCAGAAACCCTTTTGGAGTATGATATGCCTTTGGGTCCCCTTGATGTTCACACGGGCTGAAGGATTTGAGCGATTTGATGGATCTGGAATCACTTTACAGTTCCTGACTTCTGAATCCCATTACAAGACACCCAGGTGGTGGGTGGACTCTGCCGTTTGAGAGAGGAATCTTCAGTTGACTCGGTGCAGGCCATGGTTGCCCGCCTGTGGCTTGGGAAGCCTTTGGCTGGCCCTAATAGACTTCCCCTCATGCAGGCCCATCAGACACCCTCCCGTTAGTGCCAAGGTACAAGGGTCATCAGCCTGTACTGATTTTTCAGGACTTGCCATTGGAGGCCTATACAGTTTTATAGCCTCGTCAGTCCATCCAAAGTATAGAACTGCAGTAAAGCTAAGAACCCTGTTGGAAATTGTTTTCTTTGTTGTTGTCATACTGTGGAATTAGATGTCAGTTACCAAAAACAAATACTTGCTTTGTGTGTGGAAAACAAAGCTCTTAACTGGAATTCATAGGATCATAAGAGGTTATTAGGCTAATGATCCTATGACCCTTACAAGCCTAGCCAAGTTTTACCCTTATTTCCCCAGTCAGCACCTGTCACCCCTGTCCAAGTAGGACACGAGTGGAACCCCTGGGGTGATCCTAGTTACCCATCCAATCATCCAGATTGTGTTTGAAGAGGGCCAGTAAGGTGCTCTGCTTGACCTGAAGCGGGAGTCTGTTCCAAAGGTTTGGTAACCTCTGGGAGACCAAATCTGTCCCTCTAGCAGGTTCTGTTAATGTCACATACCAGGTTAAGGCCATTAAAGTGAGTAACCCATGTATCATTTGACTTGTGGATATGCAGTATTTCCAGTAAAGCAGGGTCAAAGATTACCTTGTATGCAAAGAAGAGATTGCCTCTGAGCACTCTGTAAGAAACAGAATAAAGTGACTAATTTCAGACAGTCCTCATAAGACAGATGCTGAAGACCTTGAATTTTCCTTGCAAGGAACATTTGTGGTCTATCCAGTTTCTGCAGGTGCTTGGAAAGGTACATACCAAAAGGGGCATTGTGCTCAATTGTTGGCCTGATGAGGGAAGATATGGGGAGGTTATAACTTTTTTTCTGAAGGCAGTGCCTTTACTTATGAGCAATATAGAATGCCCTTATCACTGTGGAGCCATGGTGATCAATGGTGTGGTTGCTTTCAGCCTGTGTGCCCAGGTCTCCCACCATGTAATGCATACTTAGGGTGGTGGTGTTGATGTGGTAGTTAGCAGGAACATCACCCTTGGCAAAAGGGATGATATAGATTTTTTTTGCATTGAGGTTAAGGCCATGATTCTGACACCAGTCATTGAAGACCCTCTTGTAGGAAGTTTGACATTTGGAGATTCAGTGACCACTCCCAGTTTGCAGTCAACAGCAAACTTTGTCAGCTGCAGAACTTTAGTTTTAGCTTGTACTTTGGAGAAAAAGATTCCAGACATTAGTGGTACCAGGACTGATCCTTGTGGAACACCACTGGTTACATGTCTGCTGTTGGATGTAGATTCCCATATTTTGACTGTATGGGTTCTATCAGTGAGCCAATTAGCGACCCATCTAATGATGTACGGGTTGATACCTAGCTGGGTGAGTTTGTCATTTGTGCCAGACTGGGGGATAGTGTCAAAAGCCTTGGCTAAGTCTAGGTAGGCTGTACATACAGATTTCCCCTCAAGGGCCTTGGTGACTGTCTCAGTCCACCAGGTTTAACAGGCATGCAAGCCTAATAGGTCTGTAGTTCCCGGGGTCAGTGAAAGCACCCCCTTTGTGCAAGGGGATAATGATGGCCTTTTTCCATTCAGCTGGGATGAAGCCAGTGATTAGACTATGATTGAGGAGAGTACCCAGTGGCTTTGCTAATTCTTTGAGCCCATGTGGGACACAGCCTGGGAAATTATTAGGTCCTGTGGATGCTGTGTTTTTTGACATTAGTGGCGTTCACAACCTGCTCTTTAGAGATACAGGGTAGGGGACAGATGGTAGGGATGTCTTGGGGTAAGTGTGGTGGGGTAAGAGAAGTGAAATTTTCACAGAACCTGTCTGGTAACAGGTTAGCAATGTCCACAGGCTCTGTATATGTGGTATCATTAACTACCAGTTCAGCACAAATCTGAGCCTTTCTTTTTTAGGTTACGGATGTAATTAAAGAATGCCTTATGGTTGTCCTTAGTTGAGGAAGCTCATTTGGCTTCTTGGTTAGCTTTGGAGGACTTCACAAGGATTTTTATTTGCTTGTTTAAGCTGAGGAGGGAGTGTTTCAGTTTGAGGTTTGCTCCCTCTTACTCTTAGACAGCAGTTTTTTCCTCTTATTGTAAAGTCCGTTAATGGCAGTTGTCCACCAGACAGGTTTGCTCTTCTCTGAGGAGCTTGTTTTAGTCCTATCAAGTACGGCCGTGTCAGACACCATGCCACCCACATCATATAGCCAAGCACAACACACACACCTATACAGAGGTTCTCAGTAAAAAATTACCCAAACAGCAGAGACCTCCAAAACACACACTCAAACATTCCACACACACCAAACACATCACAGACCGCAGACAACACACCAGTGTCTCAAACACAGCCCATAAGGCATAACAGTAAACTCATACACCCCATAAGGCACAACAGTAAACCAAACATACTAGTCATTGGCGACTCAAGTTGTAAGACACACCGATGTCCCCCTCACCAGGCTCTTCAAGGAAACGATCACAGTCAGTTGTCTGTCAGTGCCAGAATCTGTCACATCATGCATGCACATAAGTCTTTCCACAACAGGTACAAGTATGAATGTCATTGTTCATGTTGGTGTGAATGACTTGAGCCGTACCTCCTTGGACTGTACGTGGAGAGACATGATTGAGTTGTCAGAGTGCGTGTCCCAGGCAGGTATGACCCTAGACCTAAGCAGCATCCTACCTTCACCTAGAATGATACCACAATACCAACAAAAAATAATTGACTTAAACAATTGACTTTATTTCTGGTGTCATTTCAAGGGGATCCAGTATCTAGCTGCCTGGGATGACATGGTTGACAGACAAATCTTCCAACATAAAAGATCTGTCAAAAAGCAAATTTGAAGGTCATGCTGCTTAATGCTAGGAAGCCTTATCCTGAAAAAGCACTCACTGGAGGCTCTCGTAGCACTAGAAGATGCCGACATCTGTGCAGTCACGGAAACTTGGTTCAAGGCTGCAGAGAGCACCCCTGCCTTACCATACTACCTCATTCTACACATTCCGACCCCAAAATGAGGTCAGGAAGACTAAGGGTGGTGGAGTTTCTATTTTCATTAGACAAGCACACCTCCAGACAAACTTCTCCAGATGTAATTGACAATTGGCAAGCATGATGCACTAGAACTTCTACAAGTGCAGTTGACAGTTGGCAAGACACCAGGTTATAGCCACTATAGACCCCCCCCCCCCCACCCTCATGACTCAGGACACCCACTCCTCCTACCTGAACCTACTTGACTCCAAGGTACCCGCTAACACCCTGATCCTTGGGGACTTCAACTACCCCACCATAAACTGAGTAAACTATTCCTGCTCTAATGCACTCCCCTGATTCCTTGTTTTCATCCGTTCTAATGCACTAGACCAGATTGTCTCATCCCCCACAAAGGGAGATAGCATTCTAGACTTGGTTCTCACCAGCATGGGCAACCGCTGCACCACCCCTATATTAAGTTCTTCCCTGGTGAGATCAAGTGTCTGTCCTGTCCAACCACCCGTATTGTTTAGCATCTACTTCTCAGAGGTCCAGGCAAAGACAAAAGGCATGTGTCTGACCAAGTTTGAGACAACTGTAAGGTGGGTGCTGTCATCGACTCCCCAGATGATGTTAACATACTTCAAGGGTCTCATAGCGACAAATTACTGGTGCCAAAGTCATGGCCTTAAGTTAAACGCAAAAAAAATGTATTATCATACCATTCAGCAAAAACTCTGCCCCTACTGATTTTCACATCACGGCAACCTCCTAAGCACACAATCTGTGGTGAGAGACCTGGGTACACAGGTTGAAAACAGTTCTCACATTTGACCATCATGTAGCTGCAGTGGTCAGGAAAGCCTTTAATTGATTCATCTCCTAAGTAAAGGGATTGCATCCAGAAAAAAGGAGGTTATCTCTCTGTACTCCTCCCTCATTAGGCCAATAATTGAGTACAACTCCTCGTTTGGTATGTACTTCTCCAAACACCTGCATCAACTGGAAAGGCCACAGAAATACCTCACAAAGAGAATCCATGGCCTCCAACACCTGTCGTATGTGGACAGACTCAAATAACTTTCACTTTATTCTGTATTGTACAGATTGCTCAGAGGTGATCTGTCTCTCACCTACAAGGCAATCTCAGTCCCTGCTCTGCTAGAGATGCTACATATCCATAAGTCTAACTCCTCGTGCACTACCTGATCAAAAGGCTTAAATCAAATATGTGACATTAACAAAACTTGCTGGAGAGCCAGGTTTGTTTCCTAGAGACTGCCCCGTCTCTGGAATAGACTCCCCATACACGTCAAAGTATGTCGCTCACCCTTTTCAAGCACAACCTTGATGAGTTGATGGGGAAACCACAAATTTGTCCCAGGGGTTTCACTCCTGTCCCTCATTGATAGGAGCAACAGGTGGTGATTGAGGTTTCTTTTTTGGGGGATAAACGCTTGGCTAGGCTTGTAAGGACCCCAGAGCCATTAGCCTAGTAATCCCCTATAATCCTGTAAATGTAGTTATTCTGGTGTTTGTATAAAGCATTTGTGTAGAACTCAGCATAGTTGCCAGTTCCATCTGGGGGAGGAGCTGCAATGAAGCTATTTATACCATCCCGTAAGAGGTTATAATCTGCTTTGGAGAAGTTTTTTTAGTTCAGTTTGTGCTGGGGACGGGGGGGGGGGGGGGGTCAGGTGTGATGCTACAAATGAGACTGATTTGTGGTCATATCTCACCAGGGAACACCTCACAACAGGGGGTGCTGATGTGATCCCCCATATTGGTAAGCAACCGATCCAGGATGCTGGCACCCCCTGTGGGGGTGTCAGCTAGCTGGTCCAGGGCATTGGAGTTGATGAAAACGGGGAACCTTTGGGCAAGTGAGTTTCCGCTTGATTGATTTCTACAGTCAGTGGATGGGTAGTTAGTCGCCCAAAACCATGGTGTTCAGATGTATCTTGATAGACTGAAGTAGATCCAAATAGGCAGAGTGGGTGTCCTGATTTATGAAGGGGGGGGGGGGTCCTGTAGCTGGCAATGACTTGAATAGGTGTCCTACCAATAGTTAATTGCACCTGAAGTATCTCCAGGGAATCGTGCTGTCTAACCAATCTGGAGGTGTATTTATCTTTGAATATTGGTAAAGAGCTTCCTTTAGTCTTCATGCCTTCAGTTTGTGGTCTGAACGTGTGGAAGGAGGTGTAGCCCAATATGGATGGGATGCTTTCCACAGCCTTGTAGGGGATCTCATTGCACAAATGTCTCATGTCTTCCAAGGTGAGGACTGCTTCCAATAAATGCAGTTTCATGTTAAGACTCCCAATGTTTAGCAGCAAAACCTTGAGGTTGTTAGATTAAGTTCTTATGTTGGGAATTTTGTCCTTGAGACACTGCCTAAAAGAAGAGGCACTATGGCAGTGGTAAGAGCTTTGGACAGTAGCTGAAATCCCAGGGGTGACAGATGAAGACCATCTCTGGCAAAGCATTGAGGTCTGTCGATCATGTCATCCCAGGCTGACAGATAATGTATCCCCTTGGAATGACTCTTCTTTACCTGGGCCCAGTCCACAGCATTATCCGCTGTCTCTAGTATGCCTGTTTTAATTCTAGAACAATCAAGAGTAAGGCAGAATTGCTTGATTGAGAAATTCATAGAGAAATTAAGGGAGCATCAGTGTACTCAATGGCTTCCACTGGTCACACTGAGAATGAGTTTCCTTGTATGAAAAAGTAGCATCGGAAGCAAGTTAAAGTTGTGGCAAACATCTGATTGGTGTCTGACCTAGACTCATAATTGTCAAGGGGGAGAGACTTTTACAGTTCTGTCCACCAAAGCAACGTGCTTCCTAGCCTTCTATCGATACCCTTTTGGAGTCCAGTAGGCTTTTGGTCCCCTCAATGTGTGAATGGTCTGGAGGACTTTGGGCCTTCAGATGAGTTCAAGATCTCTGTGCATGTATCTCTTTGCCTGCACTATTGCCAAAACATGGAACTCTACCTGACCAAATAACTTCCACTACTCAGTTTAAGAAACTCCTGAGAACCTACTTTTCAAACAATTGGCTATGTTCATGCTACTCCCCAGGTAATCTGCACCAATACCTTGTTAAGATTCTCTACTAAATGTCCCTAATTCCTTTCTCTGTAAAGTTTGATGACCCCAGCTGTTTCTGTTATGAACAATTGAGTGTACTCACAATTTAGGAGAGAAAAACAAAAAAAAATGTTTTTGAATTAATGTCTTTGTCTATTTTTTATAATCTTTTACTAAATGAATTGTTAAAATATGTGATTTTTGTTTCCAAGGAACTTGTATCTCTGTAAAATATTCTGTTGACATTTCTAGTATGTCATGCTACTGGAGCTTTTCTCCCCGGGCCTCCGCTGAAAATGGATGTGTCCAGTTGGACTTTCCTGGTTAACAAATGTAAAAAAAAAAATAAACAAATGTAAAAAATGTATGGGCTTCCGACTCATGTTCCAAGACTACAATAGAGGAGGGCAGGAATTTTCAGCTGACTAGGCACAGACCATGGTAAACAACATTCAAAGCAACCCCTAAATCCATGCCCAAGGCCAGAAGAAGGCTGTATCCAGCTTGTCGGCCTAGGCCTTCTGGGTTTCAGTCCTATAGGAATACCCCTCAGGTTAAAACCTTAATAGAAAGGAGCTGGGCTATTTTATGCTCGGACAATGAACTTATGAGAATAGTGAAAAAAAAACATTTTATATATGAAAGGTAAAGAAATTAAAAGCAATATTTATGCTATAAAGATTTAGCTTCTGCTGAAACAGCAAAAAAAATCCACTTTTAATAAAAGAGCCACTATTCCACGTTATGATTACTTTGAAATATTTTTTTATTTTATTCAAAATTTTGTGTTTAGAACTTTTGCTACATGAAGTTGTGAAAATATGGTTTATTTTGTGAATTGTGCAAGATGCGACTGTTTTTATATAGGCAAGATCAGCTAAAAGCTTAAAAGTGGAATCTCATCCCATTTGTCTGAGATTCAGCAAAAGGTTGATACTAATGCTTTATATAAGCATGTGGAATCTAATAATGAACTTTCTTCTAAATTTAAAGTGTTGCAGCATTTATATATAGACAAAAGAGGGGGTGCTATTATGAATGGCACAGAGTTTGCAGAATTTAGATGGATTATTTTAGGGCAGATGCACCATCAAGTCTTAATGAATAGAATAACACTTGTTTTAAAATTTAAACATAATATTTAATTAAAATGTCTGGTTGAATATTAGGAATATTAGACATTATAATGCTGTATGTCTTAAGACTGTCTTTTAGAATGTTTAGGTATATTTATAAGAATTTTATGTGCAGAACTTTTGTATTTAATTTGGTCGGCTAATTTTGTATTTTTTTATAGGCTGGTTTTATACTATGAAAGGTGGAAGTTAATCAATTTTGTTTTAACTTGTATTGAGAGAGTCTGTGTGGCTCTAAAGCTTTGCATAATAGTGTTTATTGACTATATTTTGAGACATTTGGACCTTTGTTTTTGGTGGTTGTACTTTCTTACCTTCAAGGTCCATACAACTGCCTTGCACAGTATTTTTAGTTTTGACCCTTTTGAAGTCCAGTAAGCTTTTGGTCCCCTCAATGTCTGAATAGGATGGAGGACTTGGACCTTCAGATGAGTTCAAGATTTCTGTGCATGTATGGGCTTCTGACTCCTGTTTGACTACCATAGGGGAAGGCAGAATCCCTCATTTGAGAGAAAAATCTTCAGCTGACTGGGCACAGGCCATGGTCAACAACATCCAAAGCCACTCTAAAATCCATGCACAAGACCAGACGTAAGAAGGCTGTATCCAGTTTACCTCAGCGTAGGCCTTTTGGGTTTGAGTCGCATCAAGCCTACCTGTTGGACCACGTCAGGCTGGCTCAGGGATTTCATAGCTATTATGAGATCCAAGCAGTTTAGCTGTAGCAGGACCCCTGCTACAGAATCTTCTCCAGGCAAAAGGAACACGAGCCTTCCCCTTTGGAGTCCAGTGGTCATCATGACTCTGATGTCGATGAGCTGGCATATGTAGAACAAACTTCTTTTGGTTCGTACGCTGATTGAGTCCTTTGAAAATCTTGGTTCCATACAGCTTTACATTTGGAAAGATGCTGCATAGGATGAGGGATTTCTTCAACTAGGAGGCAGGTAATTACAGATAAGGTCTAGAGAATGTCTTTGGCTTCCATTGGTCTTCGATATTGTAGTCGATCATGACTCTTTCCTGCAGCCTGATTCACATCTACCTGGTCCAAGGAAGCTACACTGTTTTTGTAAGTTTCTGATCCCTCACAAACACCTTTTAAAGAAACTGGTGGCAGATCTGAGGTGGTTTCGTCTGGTCCAAAGGGTGCCAAAATGGAGTCCCTGTAGAAACCCCTTGCCTAATGAGAAAGAGGATAGGATTCTGGATATATTTAGCAGTAAAGTTTACACTTCAGCAATGCTGGGCTTGAGAGCTCCCACTTACTAGTTTTATATGGTTAACTTCCAGGGGACTGTTGGACCAGATGAAAGAAAAGCTGGAGGGTATGGACAAAGGGTGTCCAAATTTACCCCTGTGTAGAGAACTCCCTAATGCAAACACAATCTCTGAACGAACCGACAGCATCCTTTCATCTAACCAGAGATTGCCTTTTAAGCCTGAGGTTCTCCCTCAATATAAAGAAGTTCAGTCCTGACCCCCTGTCAGAGGTTAGTCATCTTGAGAGCCTTTCTAGACGCACACAAACAGATGGCCTTCCTGACTACTTCCAGTCACTGCTTCATCAGTTATCTGTAATATAACCAGAGAGATCCTCAAGGTCTGGGGTACATAGGCTGCTGCATCTTAATGATTCCCCTTGCTAGACTGCAGACAAGGATAATCCAGTAGTACCTGAAAAAAGTGTGGTGCTAGCACCAGCATCTCATAACCAGGAATGTAAAATGTGTACTATGCATGGAAAATGAAATCCTATGGTGGATAGAGGCCTGCCTTCAAAACATGGGATTTCCCTTTCAATACCAGACGAAAAGTCAATCTGGGACCCCAGATGCCTTAGACGAAGTCTGAGGCACCCATTTGAAAAACCTTCAGATTCAAGGCAAGTGGGAGACAACAATTCTCCAGAGCCACATCGATCAGAAACAAATGTTTTTCTTCTATTCCCATGTTGCAGTATTCTGTATATGGGTTTACCCTCCAGTCTCGTGTACATACGGCCAGCATCCAAAAGATGTTATGTAGTCCAATCTCTACATTCTTACTCACGGGTTCGGAGCCGAATATTGGCTCCAACTCGGCCAACTTTTATTTTCTAGCACGAAGTCTCTAATTGACTGGGTAAACAGGTATCCCATGATGCACTGCTCCATAGCCCCAGATCTCGTTTGCCGCTCGTGTAGCTAGGACGTGGTCACTCGCTTGGCTGTGGCTAAGTACCTCAAAATTTTTACTTTTCTCTTCAGAAAATTGTTGTGATTCAAACAAAAGCTATTTTAATAGCTATTTCTTCTTGTTTACCGTCTATATTTGATTGAAGTGTTGTCTGTGTGAGTGGTATCCCTAACTGTTCCGGTGGGCTAGGCCCATTTATTTAGAGGACCTAGTCCTCCTTTTTGTGCAGTGTTTTACCTTGTGCTTGGCTTCCTATATTTGTGTGTTTTTTTTCCTGTGGTCGAGTTGTGTGTTGTAGTTTCTAGAACCGTTTTACTTAGAGGTTCTTGGGTTTTTTGTGTGTAGCTATAGTTTCCCGCCTTTGTTGTTTCCCGGCTAGGTCTCCCTTTCGTCTTGGTGTTTAATACCTTACTTGAGATGTCTAAGGATCAAAAGGAACATAAACCTTCGGGTTTTAAGAAATGTTCCAAATGTAGCTACAAGATGTCTATTATGGACGGACATTCCGTGTGTGTGTATTGTCTAGGAGCAATTCACTTGCAAGAATCCTGTAGCTTTTGCCATGCCTTCAGTCTGAGGGTGCTTCAGGAAAGAAAAAATAGGAGTCTTTAGACTCTATTTCGAGTACTCAGTCTAAGTCTAAGGCTTCGAAGGCGAAGAAAAGATCTCCGGCTCTGTCTATCTCCTCGGAGCCTCCGGAGAAAACTTATAAACTGGACTCTATCTCCTCGGCTCCTCTGTCCTCGGGGCCGCAGAAGGTATCTGTTGTGCTGGAAACGACCTCTGCTCCAATTTTATTGGAACCCATTCGGAGCCGGTCTACTAGTGTTAGGCATGGCTCTCCTGATCAGGAAATCCCAATCCCTCTCTCTGTCCTCCAAGTCCTCCAGGCTTTCCGATTTGGATGTCGATAGGGTGGTTCAGAGGCTCCTGCAGTCACCGGTGTTGGCTAAATTATTCTCTGCTCCGACCCAGTCGGCTCCGGAGCCCGTCCCGATGCTTGTGTTGATGGTTCCTCCTCTGAGCACTTCCTTGTCTTCGGAGCCGGAGTGCTCCGCTCCAAGTGATGTTCTTGTGCCGGCTCCGATAACCCTCAAGGGTTTATCGGTGCCGACATCGGCTCCAACCATGTCGGTCCAGTCCACAGGTTTCGGTACTCGGGTTTCCTCTGTCGGGCCCGAGGGGGATACTTCGGGACATCTGTCTGTTCCGAGCCTCCCCCTCGGCGCATCGGCTCGGGGAACCCCGAACCTGGTCGTGGCCTCGGAGGCCGGTCAGTCCTCTGATTCGGGGGGACCCGCCTTCGAGGCCATGAGGAGCGCACTGGCCAGATCTTCAGTTACATCACCCGGATCTGTCATTCCGTCCCCTTACACCCCGGCTAGAGCCTCTGATGCCCCTCCATCCGTGGATGGCGGAGCCCAAAGGTCTGGGGAGCTTTCCCCAACTTTATGGGGGTCCCTCAGTCCATGCCTGAGAAGCCCCCCAGAAAGAAGTTGTGCAAGAGGAAGCACATAGACTCACAGGACGAGTCTCTCACTTCTGATACCGACCTCGAGGAGTCAGAGGGGTCCCCCAAGTCGTCCTCTGATGATGTCTCTTTCTCTGACATCGTGGAGATATTGAGACAGAGGTGACTTGCCATCCAAAACCCCCTCTGAGGAGGAGTCTGTATTCCTCAAGGCCTTTGTAGCTCAACCCTCCGCCTCCTGGTTGTCTCCACCCTTCGAGCTCCTGGATTTAATTTGTCAAAGGGTGTGGTAGAATCCTGATTTGGTGGAACCTGTTCGCAGAAGGCCCAGTAAGTTTCTTTCTTTCCCTCCAGGGAAAGAGTTCCTGTCCAAAGGGGTTTCTGTATATGCCATGGTGGTGGCGGCGGCGACACAGCAGAAAGTAGCAGAGTCGTCTTCTTCCGTCCATCCTCCTAACAAGGAGTCCAGGAGCATGGACCACTACGGGAAGCATACCCTCTCGTCAGCTACCTGAACCGGTTGCTGAACTATCTTTGTCATTTTACTCTGCTCCAGAGAGATCTCAAGGAGTTAGGAGATACTCTAATGGGTAACGTACCTGAGGCATTTGCACACACTGCTAATGCCCAGGTTTTTTACCCTCAATTCGATTGTCAACTCGTCCATGAGGCTCATTTCGTATGCAGCCGAGGGGGTGAGTAGGGCAGCTAGTTCGGGAGTAGCCCTCCGGAGGCAAGCCTGGATGGCATGTGTCATTTCGTGGAGGCCTTCAAGTCTTCCTTCACTGACACCTCCTTTGATGGGTCCTCACTTTTTGGGACCAAAGTGAAAGACACCCTCACCAGATGTGAGCAAGAGGGAAAGACCCTGTCTGCCGTAGGGGTCCATTTTTCCCTTCCTCCTCTAGGCCTTACTCCAAGGTTCAGAGAGGAGGGAAGATGTGGTTCAAGAAATCACAGAAGTTTTTCCCTGCCGCACAAGATGAGTCCCCCTCCAGAGGCAGAGGAGGGGGAGGTTATTCTGGAAGACGCCGCCCAAGAGGCAGAGGAGGCCCCCGCAACTCTGGAGACTGTGATTCCTTTCGCAGTTCCTCTTACCATCGTTCCTGATGTGCTGCCCGACTGTGATATTCCGAAGCCAGTCGGAGGCCGCATTTCGTTGTACCCAGAAGCCTGGGCAAGCATCACCCAGGATCGATGGGTACTCCGAATAGTTACCATTCCCTTTTTATCAGACCCCCCTCCAGTCAGGAGGATCCCGGACGTTCCACCCAGTCAAAGGGATCATGCAGCATTAGAAGTCTTAAAACTGCTAAACAAAGGAGTCATCCAACCTGTCACCTCAGACCAAATCGGATTAGGGACTTAAGACCACTTTCTGGTGCAGAAAAGAACAGGGGACCCGAGACTCATTCTTGATCTCAGCCGATTAAACCACTACGTTCTGAAGTCCAGGTTCCGAATGGTCACCCTTCTTTTCCGAGCAACGGGAAAATGGACTGAAGTGTGGATGTTCTCCATCGACCTCAAGGATACTTACTACCATATCAAAATGGACAGGGCATCCAGGAGTCACTTACACTTCCGGCTGGGAGCCAGTCATTTCCAGTTTTGTGCCCTGCCCTTTGGTCTCACCACAGCCCCCAGGGTGTTCACCAAGTGCTTGGCGGTGGTGACAGCTCACTTGAGACGTCAAGGATTCCAAGTGTTTCCATACCTGGACGACTGGCTCCTTACCGCCCCCACCAGGCATCTTCTCATCCGGGAGAGGGACGCTACCATTACCCTCTGTCAACAACTAGGAATTTCCTTGAACTGGGAAAAATCTGCCTTGCTGCTCTCACAGCGTGTCACATTTATAGGCGCAGAGCTAGACACCGTCCAAATGCGAGCCTTTCTGCCCCAAGAAAGGATCGGAGTATTCCAGAGTCAGGTTCATGCTTTATTACCCCTCAGGAAAGTACAAGCAAGATGGGTGCTTCAGCTTCTGGGATCCATGGCAGCTACCATTATGTTAGTGCCTCTAGCGAGATTACACATGAGGCTTCTTCAGTGGCTTCTCTTTGCCCAATGGAAATGCCCCCTTTCCCACCAGATCCTACTCGCGGACCGATGCAAGCAGGATCTCCGTTGGTGGCTATGCCCCACCAATCTGGACGAGGGAAAACAGTTTGTCCCTTCGTCACCCGTCGCCACGGTGACCACGGACGCCTCCCAGATTTGGGGGGGGGGGCATTATCTTGGCAGGACAGTCCAAGGCACGTGGCAAGATCACGAGGTACATCTGCACATCAGTGTTTTAGAGATTAGAGCGGTGTTATTGGCGTTGTGGGCACTTCAGAGCTCTCTTCCTCTGGGAACAATTGCAATTTACTCGGACAACATGTCAGTTGTGTAGTACTTAATCAAGCAAGGAGGATCCAGATCCTGCCCCCTGTGCAGGGAGGCCATGCGAGTGTGGCAGTGGGCAGTGTCTTCCCAACGGTTTCTAGTGGCAACGCACATTCCGGGGAAGGCCAATGTGATAGCAGACAGGCTGAGCAGAGCTATTCTGATGCCTTACGAGTGGTCCCTGAACCTTCTGGTTGCAGAACAGATTTTCAACAGGTGGGGTCAGCCTTGCTGCCATCTTTTTGCCAGTCCCCTCAATGCCAAATGCAGCAGCTACTTCACCCTGATCCCCCCACAGGGGGGGGGGGGTCACCCAGGGATGCTCTAGTCCACGATTGGCCCTCTGGTCTGCTCTGTGCTTTCCGTCTGTTTCCTCTGTTACCAAGAGTGATTCAGAAAGCCATATCCTTGGGAAGCAAGATGATTCTAATTGCCCCACACTGGCCTCGCCAAGTCTGGTTCTCTTTTCTTCATCATTTTGCGGTGGACAGTCCTTGGACTCTGGACCCAGTACCAGACCTACTGATGCACATGGGGCAGTTCCATCCCTCCCTGCGGACCCTCAGGTTGACAGCCTGGTTACTCCACTTCCGTCGTTAGTTAGACTTCGTCGTCTTTCGCCTGAGGTGGTGCACATTTTATCCTCTTCTCATAAGTCTTCCACCAGGAAGATTTATTCCAGCAAATGGAAGAGATTTTCCATTTGGGCTCAGGCCCAAGGACTTGACTCTTACACAGCCCCAATTCCTGCTGTTTTCGATTTTCTGTCCATGCTCTTTCAACAGGGTTCTGCCCCTGCTACCATTAAAGTGCAGCTGGCTGCTATTTCAAATTTTCATACCTCCTACGAGCCTTCCCTTATGGCACATAAAGTCTGTAAGGCCTTTCTGAAGGGCACCTTGTTACTGCGGCCTCCTGTGTTAGAACCTATCATGCCCTGGGGTCTAAACTTTGTTTTGCAAGCCCTGACTTCCCCACTTTCGAACCGGCTGCCTCATGTGACTTAAAGTTCCTGTCTTGGAAGACTGCTTTCCTAATAGCCATCACATCAGCTAGACGGGTGTCAGAGATTCAAGCTTTGTTCATCAAACCCCCGTATTTAATCTTCCATAAGGACAGGGTTTCTCTTAGACCTAATCCGTCCTTTCTTCCTAAAGTTACATCTACTGTTAATCTCAACCAGTCTATTGAGCTGCCAGTTTTCTTCCCTCAATTCTCGAACAAAGCAGAATTTAGATTTCATCAGTTGGACGTGCACAGGCAATTACGATTCTACTTACACAGGACAAAACAAATACGGAAAACTGACAAGTTGTTTGTGTCTTTTTCAGAAAGTAGAGCGGGATCCCCCATTTCCAAAGTTACAATCTCCAGATGGATTTCAAGTTGTATTTCCTTTATTTACTCCTCTCCTGGCAAAGATCTACCATTCTCAGTCAAGGCTCACTCTACCAGGGCTGTTTCTGCATCAACAGCTTACCATGCCAGACTTTCTTTGGGTGATGATTGTGCTGCAGCCACGTGGGCTTCCCCACACACCTTTATTACTCATTACAAACTGGACGTGGCTTCTAGGGGCCGGGCTTCCTTTGGTTCCACAGTCCTCGGGAGTATCTTCCTTTGAGCCTCCCAGGATAGAGGTGCTAGGGACGCTGTCCCATGAGTAAGAATGTAGGCAAGATTGGACTGCATAACATCAAGAAGTTATGTACTCGCCATAACATTCGATGTATGTAGTCCATCTCGCCTCTCATTCTTATGTACCCTCCCACCTGCCCCCTTCCTGCAGGATTTGGAGGCTGAAATTGGCGTTTGAGTACCCTTCAATGGCAGTTGATCTGAAGTAGGGACTTCATTTGTCAGCAACCTGTGGGTCTTGGATCCGATATCGGATCCGAGCCGTCAACATGTTTCATAGCTAATGGATCCGAGCTCTTAGCTTCTCCCCTCACCCATAATCCCCTGCCAACCCTCCATGACCTCAGATCTAGTTTGCCGTGCTTGTGGATGGCTGGATTCCTTTGAGCTCTAGCGAAATAGTCAGTTAAGTCTGTTTTTCTTAGTCAATTTTCAACTTTAAAATTAAAAAAAAAAGAAAAGTGTGTAAGAGTTAGGTTCCCTGTAATATTTATTTTTTTTTACATAGCTTCCCTCCCTTAGCTGGTCGTTAGTGAGTGTGTGTTTGTGTTTTTGCGGCCTGTGTGTTTAGCACTCCTTTTTCTTTAAAGTATGGCTGAGGCCCCAAAAGCCATTTTTTCTAAATGTACCGAGTGTGGCCATAAGCTCTCCCCGGCTAATGGCCACACTCGGTGCGTTAGGTGCCTTGGGGTTGAACACCTCACCTCAGGCTGTACCATTTGTGCAGCGTTCAACCCCAGGGCACTGAAAGAGCGGAGGTCGAAGCTGGTCCTGGCGGGACTTTTGCCCCTTGGACTCGGCTCTGGCCTCCGCTGCTCCCGTGGCACTACCACAGGCTGTGGTCATTGCCACTCCTGCCCCCCTTCCTTCGGCCGGGACTCAAACTCCCGCTAAAGTGCCGGAGGACAGGGAGGCTAGGAGGGAGAAACGGAAGAAGCACCACAAACGGCGGGCCGAGGCCTCCGCTTCGGCCCCGCCAGCTAAGCGGGCTTCTCCCTCCACTGCTTCTAGGTCTCCTCCTCCTCTGCTCCGATCTCCTTGCTTCTCCCCGGTGCCCGAGGAGGAGGCCCGATCTCCATCGAGGTCATCGAGGCGGCATTCCAGGCCTGCCTCTGTGGCCTCGTCGAGATCAAATTTCAGTATGTCTGATGTAGACTTGGACCAGATGATGCGAAGATTCATCCAGGCCCAGCTGCAGATGGGAGTGCTCTTGCCCCCCCCCCCCCCTTTTGGGGGGGAGCTCGACACCCTTTTTCGCTCCAATTGCTCCTTCTCCGACCCGCTACCCGGGTTTGGAGCATTCGGAGCCGAGGGTGGGTCGGCGCAGACAGTACTTGGTACTTCGGATCCGACCCTGCCCTTGAGTCTGTCGGATCCGACCTCTCGGAGCCGTGGCCCGAGCTTCGGATCTGAGGGATTCAGTGTGCCTTCGGCTCCGTCCAGGTCGGAGCGCACTGGTCTTTCGGATCAGAGTGTGAACCGGCTCTCTGAGCCCAGGGAGAGCGGTTCCCCCTCTGCCTTCGATGTAGTGGAGAGGGCTCTGTCGAGAGCATCCGGACCCCCGGCCTTTGTCTCGGCTCCACCCTGCACTCCCTCTCTGCTGGGCCAGGCTTCCATCACCCAGCCTCAGGGACAGCCTGCTTCGATGTCCCAGGTTGTTCCATTGGAACAGGATGTTGCTGGCGAGACCTCCTCGGACAATCCTCCTCCACCCCCCACCCCCCCGCGAGGAAGTGCCCCGCAAGCACAAGTGCAAGAGGAGGCACGTGGACTCCCCTGAGTCCTTAACTGAGGACACGGACTTGGACGAAGGGGAAGGCTCCCCAAGATCACCCCCTGAGGATGTCTCCTTTGGAGACATCATGGAGATGCTGAGGATCAGAGGTGGATGGTCTGCCCCCAAGGCTTCCTCAGACGAGTCCGTGTTTCTGGAGGCATCCGAAGCAGGCCCGTCTACCTCTTGGGTGTCCCCTCCGGCCGACCCCTTGGTGGACCTCATTACCACCAGGGAGTGGAAGGACCCGGACACCTTGGAGCCAATACCCAAACGCCCGGACAGGATATTAAGCCCCCCCGCAGACCGGTCACACTGGAGCAAAGGCCCCCCCCCCCGTAGATGCCATGTTGACGGCGGCTGCCACGAAGAGGGAACTAGCTCAGGAGAGCCCCTCAGTCCATCCACCGAGCAAGGAGTCCCGCTCGATGGACCGCTTAGGGAAGCGAGTTTTTAGTTCAGCGACCTTTCCGGTAAGGTCTCTGTACGTACCCAGGGAGTGGCGCACTGCAACTGTGGTACCACTTCACAAAGGCGGTGCCTCCACCGACCCTGGAAATTACCGGCCCATTAGCTTGACAAGCCTTATCTGCAAAGCCATGGAGAGGATCATAATGGACCTCATAAATAAAGACATAGGGAATTTGCAGACTTTGGATCCAACCCAGTTTGGCTTTGTCAAAGGCAGATCATGCCTTTTAAACTTGGTTGACTTTTTCGAAACAGTCACCAAAGCCATTGATGAGGGAAAGGCAGTCCATACAGCCTACCTCGATCTGGCTAAGGCCTTCGATACAATACCCCATTCGGTATCATTGAAAAACTCATCAGCTTAAATGTCAACCCATACATCACAAGATGGGTTGCAAACTGGCTGAGTGACAGAACCCACAGGGTCAGAGCTGCTGGCGCCATGTCAGACTCAAAGCCTGTCACAAGTGGTGTCCCACAGGGCTCAGTCCTGGGCCCACTCTTGTTTGGCATCTACTTTTCCAAGTACAAGCAAACACAGGAGGGTTATGGCTGACAAAGTTTGCAGATGACTGCAAACTGGGCGCCATAGTAGAAAACACATCTGACACAGATATCCTTCAGAAGGGTCTCACAGAAACGGATAACTGGTGCCAGAGCCACGGCCTAAAGTTAAATGCCAAAAAATGCGTAGTCATACCCTTCGGGAAAAACAAGGTTACCCCTAGCTACCAAATAGGTGGCAATCCACTGAGCACAGAAGAAGTTATCAGGGACCTGGGGACCCAGGTTGATAGTAGTCTGTCATTCGACACCCATGTAGCTAAAGTAGTTAGGAAGACCTTCTACATTGCCCACCTTATCATGAAGGGATTCTCATCTAGATCAAGGGAGGTCATGTCTCCCTTTACTCATCACTCATCAGACCAATGATTGAGTACAATGCCCCATTCGGAATGTATCTGACCCGACACTTGCAGCAGCTGGAGAGGCCACAAAAGTTCCTCACCAAAAGGATAAAGGGTCTCAAAAATCTGTCCTATGCTGCCCGACTGAAAGAACTCCAGCTCTATTCAGTCGCACCGCTTGCTCAGAGGTGACCTTTGCCTAACATACAAGGCCATGTCAAACCCAGATTTGATGAATATGCTTCACCTCAAAAATCTAGATCCATCAGAGCCACAAGGGCGGAGACTTAAACCTTGACACGGCTATTAATAGGACGTGCTGGAGGGATAGATTCATCACCCAAAGACTCCCTATGCTGTGGAACAAAATCCCGGTACATGTGAGGCAGAGCACCTCGCTGGCCTTGTTCAAGAGAAATCTTGACCAATGGATGGGAGATCGCAGATATACCCCAGGGATTACCTCAGTGTCACTGCTCGACAGAGGCACAGAAAAATAATGGGTATAGTTCCCCATACTAAAGGGGTGGCCTAAGCCACAAAACGATGGGCTAGGCTTGTAAATGCCCTCGGGCAGATAGCCTAGTATGAACCTATGAACCTATATGGCACATGTCATCAGGATGCAGTGGGATCTTATCTTATCCCCCCCCCCTCCCCGAGTCCATGTCGGCGGAGGACAAACAATTGTACTCCACCCGAATGGCCACTCTGAGATCCATTTCTAATAACTCTATGTGGCTATTGTCCCACGCCACCGAGGGAGCCGCTAGAGCCAGCGGAGCGGGCCTAGTCATGAGACGTCAGGCCTGGCTCCGTCATTGTGACTTTGCGGAGCCCTTTAAAGCGTCCTTTGCGAATGCCCCTTTTGATGGTTCTGCCCTGTTTGGCAAAACGGTTCGCGAGACACTTGTCCAGAGCGAGAAGGCTGGGAAGACGTTGTCTGCCGTCTGAGTCCGCTTCTCTGCTCCCCAGCGGTCCTTTTCGAAGAACCAAAAGGGTCAGAAGAAGATGTGGTTCCGGAAATCGCAACATTCCCAACCCGCTCAGAACAACCAGTCCTTCCGTGGCAGAGGAGGACAGGGAGGACGCCGCCCCAGGGGCAGAGGGGCTCCGAGGAACTTTGGGTCCAGAGAACCTTTCTCTGACCGGTGCACGCAGCAGCCCTGAAGGGTTGCCCAACTGCTCCACTCTGGAGGCAGTCGGGGTGTGCTTCTCGGAGCACCTAGCGGCATGGGAGTCCATCACGGCAGACCGCTTGGTGCTTCGAATTATATCCAGAAGATACAGAATCCCATTACTTCATGTCCCCAAATTCAAGAACCTCCCCGATGTACCACCCGATCAGAGGGAGGCTGCAGCCGCAGAGATTCAGCAGCTGCTAAGAAAGAGCCATCCAGCCCATCCCCCAAGACCAGCTCGGATTAGGGTTCTACTCCAGGTTCTTTTTGGTGCCAAAAAAGACGGGTGACTTGAGACAGATTCTCGTTTGAACCTGTCAGTAACCAAGGAAAAATTCCGAATGGTCACTCTTCAATCTATTCTTCCCCTTCTAAGGGAGAACGATTGGATGTGCTCTATAGACCTCAAGGATGCGGACTACCACATTCTAATGGACAGACGATCCAGGAGGTTCCTCCGCTTCCGGCTGGGAGACTGTCACTACCAGTTCAGGGTCCTTCCCTTTGGCCTCACCACACCCCCTAGGGTGTTCACTAAGGTATTAGCAGTGATTGCGGTCCACCTGAGACTTCAGGGAATATAGGTCTTTTCCGTACCTGGACGACTGGCTCCTGACCGCCCCAACAAGGCATCTAGTTTGCTCAGCCAGAGATTTCTTTCTCCGCCTAGCCCCACAGTTAGGCATCACCATCAATGCCGACAAATCCTTTCTGGCCCCGACACAAGTCATAGAGTTCATAGGAGCCAGAATAGACACCAGTGATCTACGAGCCTTCCTGACGTCAGAACTACTGCGGAAGTTGCAACTCCGTGTGCGGGCCATCCTCCATTCAGAGACCCCACCGGCAGAATTGGTCCTGAGGGTGCTGGGCTCCATGGCGTCAGCAATAACGCTCCTCCCATGCGCCCGTCTGAACATGCGGGTACTGCAGTGGACCCGTCTAGTACAATGGTCCTTTCTGTCCTTTCCTCTCCATCACCCCATTGCTATCAGCAAGGCTTGCAGGAGGGCTCTACTGTGGTGGCTGCATACTCCAGACCTCCATATGGGCTGACCCTTCTGCACCTCTCCCCCTCTCGCCACGGTGACCACGGATGCCTCCCGCCTCGGGTGGGGGGGGGGCATTATTCAGGCAGGACCGTCCAAGGCACGTGGAACGATAGAGAGACCTCCCTGCATATCAACGTTCTGGAGATGAGAGCGGTGCTGTACGTGTTGCAAGCACTTCAGAATCTCCTCCCCGTAGGAACGATTGTGATTCAGTCGGACAACATGTCGGTTGTCTGGTACATCAACAAACTGGGGGGAACCAGGTCTTACCCTCTATACCGCGAAGCCATGAGAGTGTGGGAATGGGCGATTTCCACCAACCGCTTTCTGATTGCAACGCACATTCCGGGGCGGGCCAACATCCTAGCGGACAAACTCAGCCGCACCCTTCATACCCCGTTCGAGTGGTCTCTCAACCCACTAGTAGCAAAGCAGATATTCGCAATATGGGGGCAACCCTGCTGCGATCTTTTTGCCTCTCCCTCAAACACCAAATGCGGCAATTTCTTCGCTCTGATTCCCCCTCCGGGGGAAACCCCAAGAAACGCTCTGTTGCATGCTTGGCCACCCGGTCTACTTTATGCCTATCCTCCTACCCCTGATGCTGCAGCTCTTACAGAAAGCCTCGCGGTTGGAGAACAGGATGATCCTCATTGTCCCATTCTGGCCTCGGCAAATTTGGTTCCCTTACCTGTGGTCTCATCTAGTGAATCCCCCTTGAATTCTGGATCCCAGTCCGGATCTAATCTCCCATCGGTCGGACTTACCGACCCCAAATCTGGGCAATCTGAAGCTGACGGCTTGGTTGGTCCAGTTCCACTCCTAGTTAGGACTCCCGGTATCTCTTCACCAGTCAAAGCCATCCTTGTGGCAGCGCATAAGCCATCCACCAGGAAAGTGTACCGCAGTAAATGGAAACGCTTCTCCGTCTGGGCGGAGCATCATAATCCAGATCCCTTTACGGCTCCTCTTCCATCCATATTAGACTTCCTAACCGAACTTTTTCAAGAAGGCGCTAGTTGCTCAACTGTCAAAGTGCAATTGGCTGCCATCTCCCATTATCATGTGGGACATGACACAGGGCCCTTGGTGTCGGCCAAATTGTGTAAAACCTTTCTCAAGGGCACCTTTTTGCTTAGACCCCCTATAAAAGAAGCCGTACCACCTTGGGATCTTTCACTAGTTCTTCAAGCCTTGACTGCTCCACCTTTTGAACCTGCTGCTTCAGTAGATCTCAAATTCTTGTCCTGGAAAACAGCATTCCTTGTAGCCATTACTTCAGCGAAAAGAGTTTCGGAGCTTCAAGCTCTTTCTGTGAAACCTTATTTGATCTTTCACCCGGACAGAGTGTACCTCAGGACCAATCCCTCCTTCCTTCCCAAAATAGCATCAGAAACCAATATAAATCAATCCATAAATTTACCGGTGGTCTTTCCTAAATGTCAGAATAAAGGAGAGTACTAGCTGCACTCATTAGATGTTCAAAGGCAGCTACGTTTTTATACTCTTAGAACAGCTAGTCACAGGCAATCCGACCAGCTGTTCATTTCCTTTGCCAAATTTAATTTGGGGAAAGCAGTATCAAAAATCTCTGTCACGCTGGATTTCCCAATGTATCCTGTTATCGTACCAAGCTTCTGGGAGACCCGCACCTGAAGGAGTTCGCGTACATTCCACTCGTTCCATCTCTACTTCTGCGGCCTTCAAATCTAGAGTTCCATTGGATGATATTTGTTCGGCAGCCACTTGGGCCTCATCTCATACCTTTATTAACCACTACAAACTGGACGTGATTTCTAGAGGGAGAGCATCCTTTGGCTCTGCGGTGCTCCGCAATATCCTTCCATGATGGCCACCCAAGATTCAGGTAGCTGGGGACTCTGTCACACAGGTTGCTGACAAATGAAGTCCCTACTTCAGATTAAGAAGTTATGTACTCACCATAACATTCCATCTGAGTAGGTAGCCTCATTTGTCTGCAGCCATCCCCCCCCCCCCCCCTCCTTCCCCCTGGCCTTCAGTGGATCTGTGTGAGTTAAAATACCCTTTTCGGGTACATATTGAGGGGCAAACTTGATCTGAGGTCATGGAGGGTTGGCAGGGGATTATGGGTGAGGGGAGGAGCTAGGAGCTCGGATCCATTAGCTATGAAACAAGTTGCCGGCTCGGATCCGATATCGGATCCAAGACCCACAGGTTGCAGACAAATGAAGCTACCTACTCAGATGGAACGTTATGGTGAGTACATAACTTCTTATTTTTTCTTATTCCCCTTGATAAGAGTTCTAGCTGTATGTTATGCATGAGGTGCGGTTGTGGTTTTGCAGCAAACTAGATCTGGGGCTATGGAGCAGTGCAACATGGGATACCTGTTTAGCCCAGCCAATTAGAGACTTTGTGCTAGAAAATAAAAGTTGGCCGAGTCGGAGCCGGTATTTGGCTCCGAACCCGTGAGTAAGAATGTGAGGCGAGATGGACTACATACATCAAACGTTATGGTGTGAGTACCTAACTTCTTGTTTTCAGTCCCACTGTGGTGTGTGAGACGTCTGATGTAGGCGAGTTTTTGTAGGCCATAAAGGTCATCTCAGCATGCACCAGCCCTCAGAATGTTTCAGCCGCCAGTTGTCTGCCAGGTGTTTCTGCTACCGCTGATGTCACTTCGTTTATCAGATAAGTACCCCATTGGGAACCTTTTCAGTCTTTCTAAAATTTTGTATTACTTGTTCATGTCATCCAGACAAGGTAAGTGTCAGTGCAGCCACCAAATACCTCATAAGGACGCCCACGATAAGTGCCTTTTCTGTTTGGGACGGTCCCACGACCGTAAGGCCTGTCCAATTTGCCAGGCGTTTGTACCTAAAACATTGTATAGTCGCTTGCATGCAGTTAATCTTTATTTTGAAAACCAACGTCTGAAGCAACTTACATTACAGATAGAGGGCTCATCAGATGCCTCCGCAGAACCGCCAAAAAAGGCGGCCAGGACCTTATGGCCTTCATCAGCTGCTGAGCCTCTTCTGGCTGATCCCCACCCTGTGGCCAACATAGGCCTGGTTCCTGGATCTGGACCCGGATCTGCCACTTCGGAGATCAGGGGTACCTCACAGGATGCTGCATTATGGTGCCAGTCTCCGATGCCGGGGGGAAACCTGTGTTTTCTGAGGAACCATCTAAGCCATCCGAGCCCTTGCATTCTCCGGTTTCTAGACAGACGTCCACAGGCCCTATTTTAAAAGAAGAGAAAAGAGGAAACACATTTCTCCCTCTACAGAAAGCATGCCTGATTGGCAGGCTTTCAGTCAAAGCTTTTTCAGTGCCTATATGGCACTGAGGCCTACCACTGCTGTTACTGGTTCCACCTCTCCTCTCCTGAGCCCTATGCCTCAGCCTACTGACACAGTGACTAGCGAAGAGTAAGTTCTTTCAGATTTCTCTGAGGAATCTCTTCTTAGAACTCACAACTATACTCCCCCTTGGGATACGGATCCCCAGAGGAAGAGTCAATAGGCCCAGATTCCCCAGCTGAAAACTTTACCTTTAGTGAGACATTTAGCAGGATGAAAGATCACTTTAAATGGGAATCCTCAGAAGTGAATGAGGTGCCAAAGAGGTAGTACGACCTCATTCAAATGGAACCCCCCAGCCCATCTGCTGTTCCTCCTATCCTGCCTGCTTTTTTAGATACCCTTTCTTCTGCATCTCTGAACCCTGACTCCCAAACCCCTGCACCACGGAGAGCAGACAGGCTTTATAAAATCCCTGACACTGCTAAGTATCTGCTTAAGTGCCCACCAGCTGATCCTCCCACTGTGTCGGTCTCTATGGACAAAGCTTCCAAACTCCTACCTACTATCACCATTCTCCAAGCTGACAAAGACAGCAAGATATTGGAAAGGTTGGGAAAAAAGATATATACCTTGGCCTTCAGAGCTACAAACTAACAGACCCACATGGCCAAGTATACCTTGTCCCTCTTAGAATAGGCCAAACACTTGATAGATATTCCAGACTCCCCTGCCAAAACATCACTGTCAGGTCTCCTGGCTCTCTCCTCCCAGGTCACCAGACACACTATCAAGTGTAGCTACGATGCTGCTGAATCCTCTGCCAGGTCAGCAGCATCAGCATCTGACTTACGTAGATGCTCTTTGTTTCACCTACAACCTCTGCCAGATGATTTCAGGGCAAAGCCCAATGATGCTCCTTTGGGTAATGCTGCACTCTTTGTTCCTAAGGTGGCAGACCTTTTCAAATCCCTGCAACAAAAGGGAAAAGAAATGCAGGACCTGAAACATTTGTTGGTTTCACCTATCCCCAAGTTTCAAAGAAACTATCCAGCCAAAACCCAGTTTATTAGAAAGCACTCCCACCCTGCCCTCCTTCAAGGCATCGTAAGTCCACAAGGAAACAACCCCCTCCAGCTAGAGCATTCCCTCCCTCTAGCCAGAGGACTCCCTTTCAGGACAGGGCAGGTAGCATCTGCCACCCCTGCCTCCTCCTTCTGTACCACTGCCGACTCGCGCCTCTCACTTGTCTCCCTGTTAGAACCCATCTCACCTCAGACAAATGGGTCCTGTCCATACTTCAGAATGGTTACTTTATGTCCTGGATCTCCCCTTCCATAGGGCGAGGCATACCTGGACCACCTGCTCAGCAACTGCACCTCTTGTGACAGGTAGTCCAGACCTTATTAGATTGGGGTACCATAGAGACAGTCCCCTCTACTGCAAAAAGAAGAGGATTCTACTCGAGGCTTTTCCTGGTCCCCAGGAAGGATGGCCCTTGGAGACACATTCTAGACCTCTCTTATCTCAATCTTTTTCTGAAGTCTCTACCTTCAAAATGTTAACACTGCCAGCCCTTTTCCTTCTTATTATTTCACAAGGATTCCTGGCTACTTTAGATACAAAGGATGCTTAACTCCACATCCCAATCAAGCCCTCCCACAGAAAATACTTGAGATTCTTGGTGGGGTCCTCTCACTTGCAGTTCTCTGCCTTGCCCTTTGGACTCTCCACTGCACCCATAGTCTTCACCAAGTGCCTGGCACCTGTGGTGGTTTACTGCAGGACAAATGGAATACAGATATCCCCCTACCTGGATGACATGCTGATCCAGGCTGCTAGCCAAGAAAACCCTCCAAGGACACAAAGTTCTTGGTGACCCTCCTTCAGTCACTGGGATATCAGATAAACCTACCAAAATCCCATCTTCAACCAACACAAGACATTGTATTCCTCGGATGTAGGATCCCCTCCGATCTTATGGAGGCATACCTACCCCCACCAAAAGTGCTTTCCTTGACCTTATCCTGGTCCTTTATTCCCCAGAGTTGACTGCAAGGTGGTACCTCAAACTATTGGGCTACATGGCAGCAACCAATACCCATGCTTCCTTTAGGAAGATTGCACATGAGAAAGCTGCAATGGTACCTTCGGTCAATCTTGGAAGCAACACAACTACCCGCTAGAGCACATTGTGCACCTTATTCTCTGCCTGAATAAGGAAAATTATGTTGTGGTTGGCTTAGGTAAATCACAACCCGGGCCTTCCTCTCCAACCACCTCAACCCACTCGGGTCATGCACACAAGACGCCTCAGACCTGGGGTGTGGAGCCACCCTCGGCCGCTAACAGGTGCAGGGCCTGTGGCCACAGTACCTCATATCAAAACATATCGATGCCAGAGAGGAGGGCAATCCTTCTAGCCCTCCTGACGTTTCTCCCCTTCTTAAAAAGGGGGGGCCATTTCTGATATACACAGCCAACACCACTGTACTGTGGTATATCAACAAGAAGGGAGGGACCATGTCCTACCTGCTCTGCAGACTAGCCCTTATGGTTTGAGAATTGGCATCCTCACAGGGAATCACTCTGCAGGTGACCTACATTCCCTCTCTCCACAATACACAAGCAGATTATTTGAGCAGAACCAGCACAAACAACCACAAATGGATGCTTCACAGAGATGTCTTCCTGAACCTGGTCCACAAGTGGGGTTTACCTCAAATAGACCTGTTTGCCTCCACCATCAACAGGCAACTTCCTGGCTTTTGCACCAGGACACCAGCAACACAGGCACTGGCAGCAGATGCCTTCTCAATTTCCTGGAAGGGGAAATATGTATGTACACATCCCCCCGCCCACTCATTCAAAAGGTCCTGCTAAAAATTCAGCAGGACAACCCAAAAATCTTACTGGTGACTCCCTACTAGCCCAGACAGTACTAGTTCCCCTTACTCCTACACTTGTCCAAGGGCAATCACCACAAGTTACCCCCCAGAGTGGACCTTCTCACAGAACAAAGAGGTTCCTAATCCATCCACAGTGGCAGCTTCTGCACCTAACCCCCTGTGGCTGATAGGATTCTGATCCCATTCAGACACCTTTACAGTGAGGACGTGCTCAATGTCCTGCTGGAGGCCAGGAAACCTAATACAAGAAAACCATATCTCTCAAAGTGGAAGCAATTCGCTATGTGGTGTTATAAAAGACAGCTGGACCTGCTTCTCAGCCAACCCCCTCTAGTGCTGTCCTGTTTGTGTGAGCTACTACAGACTGGATTGGCTTATTCTTCCATCAAAGCCCATCTGTCTGATATTTCTGCATGCCTGCCTCTGGATCCCCCATCAGCATCCAGACTTCCTTCCAAACTCTTCCTCAAGGGGTACTTTACCTTAGGCACCCCAGGAAACCACCTCCTCTGCCTTGGGACCTTAACTACATGCTCGCGAAGCTTATGCTACCACCCTTTGAGCCAGCTGATGAAGCTTCATTAAAGCATTTAACCTGGAAAACTGTTCTGTTAGTGGCCCTAACTTCAGCCAGAAGAGTGTCTGAACTCCAAGCCCTTATGCCTATTCCTCCATTCCTCGTTTTTCACAGGATCACCCTTGGGACTAACCCTTCCTTCATGCCCAAGGTAGTTAATGACCTGTCCCTCAATCAGGTCATACACCTGCCTGTCTTTTTCTCAAGCCTACAAGGAGACAGTGAGCGAGTGCTGCAATCCCTAGATGTACACAGTTGAATCAGATTCTACCTGCACAACACCAAGCCTATCAGAGAGGCTGACCAACTTTTTGTATCCTTTCACCCCAGAGCCCTAGGGAAGGCAGTAACCATGCAGACTATTTTTACTTGGATCTCCAAGGTCGTCATCTTCTGTTAACAAATCCATGGTAAGTCTCTGCAGGGCACAATTAAGGCTCGTTCCACAAGAGCAGTGGCCTCTTCAGGGGCCTTCTTCAAGGGCCTGGATACTTCGTGTCCAGGAAGCTGCTACTTGGTCTTCGGGCCATACCTTCACTAAACACTACAAAATTGACCACATCTCCAGATCCAGGGCAGGGTTTGCCAGGGCTGTCCTTCATTGATTCCTGGAGTCTGCCTCTAGACCACCAGCCCAATCTCGGTGAAGTTTGGCACTCACCCATGTGCAGAATACTACAACATTGGAATAGAAGGACATAGAAAAGTTGTGTAAAATCTTACCATAACCATAGATGTCCTTCTCTTCCATGTTGCAGTATTCCTTCCCCTCCTGTCAGCTAATGACTTCACTTCCTGGATGGCAGTGATATGACATTGCCCTTATAGGACTGGATCCGACTAGGGCTTCTGTTGTGAGGGCTGGTGTGTGCTGAAGTCACCTTTTATAGCCCACAAAATCTGTCCCATGTCAGATGTCTCATACACCACAGAGGAACTGAAAGCTTTTGGATACTGACCATACACGAGATTGGAGGGTAAATCCATATGCAGAATACTGCAACATGGAAGAGAAGCACATCTATGGTTATGGCAAGATTTTGCACAACTTTTCTTTAGCAGTGTTCAGGGACATGACAGCATTCAAAATGTTGTGGAAATCAGACACACTGTTGATAAAAATAGACATCATATTTATATGGTACACAAACACAGAAGTATCTACTTTATCCTTTCTACTATGCAGTTACGGAAGGCAGCACAAGAAATGGGTCTACACCTTTTAGCGCACTACCTTCCAGGAGAAAGCAGCAGTCTGGCAGACCCTCACAAGTGGATGCTGAGTAGGAGTATTTTCACAAGAATCGCACAGAGATGGAGTATGTTAGACGAAGACCTTTGCCTCCAAGGAAAAATGACAACTAAGTATTGCACATGGGCAAACTGTACGAAGACCCGGAGGACAGACACCTTCTCTTTCCCATAGACTGATGTGTTTCTGTATGCCTTCCCTTCGATACCCCAACCGACCTGCCAAGGAAGAGGGTCAAATCTATGCGGCCTACATCTTCCACTTAGCCTCCCTCTGCCACTCTTCACCCTGTAGATAAAGCAAGTACCTGTCAGGAGGCCATACAATCTAGAGCAGATGACACATCCGGGAAGGATGTACTGGCACCTGTTACAGATGCCAGGGGGGAACCAGTACCTTCATTGGGCTCTTCAGACCCGGCCTCTGCCACTCCTCCTTTCTCCCAGGCCTACCGCCAGCCAGGCTAGGCCGCTCAAGAAAAATCATAAGACCACGCATATTTCTCCACCTCCGGAGGCCTTACCTGACTGGCAGGCCTTCAGCCAGAGTATTTACAATGCCTTCCTAGCCCTTAGGCCTTCCTCCGAGTTCGAAGCTCCGGCTCCCCCTCTTCTCACTCCTAGGCCTTCTCTTCCTGAAAGGACCATCAGCCAGCCTGCAGAGGAAGAACTGTTGGATTCCTCTGAGGACTCACTATCCTATTCTTCCTAGATCTCATCCCCTTCTGGGATATGGATCTCCTGAAGAGGCCTCTGCTGAGCCTGAATCACCTATGGGAAGACCTTACCTTCAGGGGCACTATTAATCTGATGAGGGAACATTTTAAGTGAGAATGTTCAGACATGTCTGAAGTACAGAAAAGATTTTGACTTGATTCATATGGAATCTCCTAATCCCTCTCCTATCCCACTTGTGCAACCTGCCTTCCTGGATGCATTCACAGCTGCATCCATTAATCCTGATTCCCAACCTCCTGCCCCTCGAAGGGCAGACAGATTATATAGGATTCCTGACTCGGATAAATTCCTGATCAAGTGCCCTCCAGCAGACCCTGCCACTATTTCTATCTCTACGGACAGGGCTTCTAAGCTACTCCCTACTACCACTGTCCTACCTGCGGATTAGGACAGCAGGGCCTTGGAGAGATGGGGGGGGGGGTTATACCTCTTCTACCCTAGCATTTAGGGCTTCAGGTTACTAATCCCACATGGCCAGGTACTCTCTGGCCCTTCTGGACAAAGGTTCCAAAGAGCCTAATGACATGCCTGACTGTGCTGCTAAATCATCCCTATCTTCCTTGTTCACCCGTGTCTCTCAAGTGAACAATCCCTCCCTCAGGTGCGCATACAATGTGGCTGAGGCTTTAGTCAGGTCAGCTGCATCTGCATCCATACTCAGAAGGTATTCCTGGCTGCGGCTGCAGCCTCTCTCTGATGACTTCAGAGCAAAGCTGCTGGATGCCTCCTTGGACCATTCGGCCCTCTTTGGTGCGAAGGTGTCGAATCTTTTCAAGCCTCTCCAGCAAAAAGGGAAAGAGTTTCAAGATCTCAGGCACCCCCTTGTATCTCCATTCCCAAAGTTCCAGAGAAACTTCCTAGCTAAGACACAGTTTATAAGGAAAGCATCAAGGCCTTCTGCCCCTCCAGGTCCAGAAGGCCTCCCAGAAAACAATCTCTCCAGCCAAGGACTTCTCAGGCCTCTAGCCAGAGGCCTCCCTTTCCAGACAGGGCAGGCAACGTCTTGACTGCCTGCCACCCTGCCTCCCACCTCCTCATATCAACACTCCCTTGTCCAGCCGTCTCTCTTTGTCTCCCGGCATGATCCCTAATAGAGAAATGGGTCTTGTCCATCCTGAAGGAAGGATACTTTATGACTTGGATCTCTCCACCTCCAAGACAACCTATCCCAACCCATCCCAAATCCTAATGGTCCCCTCCTACTACAGGTCTTAGACTGTTTCTCTAGGGCACCATATAACCAGTCCCCCCCCCTCCCCCTCCCCAGAAAGGAAGGACCATGGAGACCCATCCTAGACCTCTTCAGCCTCAACCTTTTCTTAAAGGTTCCCTCTTTCAGGATACTCACCTTACTCGCTCCGTTTCCCCTCATTCTCCCTCAGGCCTTCATGGTAACCCTAGAACTAAAAGGCTTACCTCCACATCCCCATAAAGTCTTCCAGGAAATACCTCAGATTCACTGCAGGCTCCTCTCACTTTCAGTTCTGTGCATTGCCTTTTGGGCTCTCCACCGCACCAAGGGTTTTCACAAATTGCCTCGCCCAGTCATTACCTACTGCAGGACAAGGGGAATACAAATATTCCCATACCTAGATGACCTACTCATTCAAGCAACAGACAGATCCTCCTGGCTCACATCAAGAATCCCCTGCGCCTGCTGCACTCTCTAGGATTTCTAATAAAGTATCCAAAGTCCCAACTCCATCCTACACAGGGCATTGTCTTCCTGGGATGCAAGGTCAGGACAGGCATAGCCTCCCTTCCAGAGGAAAAAGTGGTATCCCTTTCCCACCACTTTCAAGCTGCCCTCTATTAAACAGCCCTGACTGCGAGGGAATTTCTCAGACTCTTGAGGTACATGGCAGCTGCTGTCCACATGTTGCCCCTAGCAAAGTTACACATGAGAGAGTTCCAGTGGTACCTGCGCTCGGTGTGGACTCAACACTCACATCCTGTAGAGTTCAGGCTGCCTCTCCTCCCTTGTCTTCACCAGGAATTAAGATGGTGGCTAGCCCAAGTGGCCCAGAATCTGGCCATGCCCCTGCAAATGCCCTCTCCTTTCCAGATCATGCACACATGCTTCAGACCTGGGCTGGTGGGCATCTCTGGACCCAAAGACAGCACAAGGTTTGTGGACAGAGGCACAGATGCACATCAACTTAAGGAAATGACAGCAGTACTCCTAGCCCAGCAGGCCTTCCTACCTTACCTCCAGCAGGGCCTCATAAAAATCTTCACAGACAACACCACAGTCATGTGGTACTTAAATAAGTAAGAAGGGACAAAGTTCTACCTCCTATGCAGGCTAGCTTTTCAGGTATGGGATCTGGCTGTGTCTCAGGGATTTCCCATCCAGGCAGCTTACATTCCCTCCCAGCACAACTCTCAGGCAGACTCCCTAAGCAGAACCACCTCAGACAGTCACGAATGGATGCTGTCAATAGAGGTGTTCCTAGATCTGGTCCACAAGTGGGGTGTCTCTCACATAGACCTGTTCATCTCCTCCATAAACAAGCAACTCCAGAGCTATTGCTCCAGAACTCATGACCTTAAGGCAGTGCAAACAGACTCCTTCTCTGTGTTATAGAAGGAGAAGTTCCTGTATGCCTTTCCCCCCTTACCTCTGATAAGGATGGTTCTACTGATAATTCAGCAGGACTCCCCATAAATTTTGCTGGTGACTCCCTTTTGGCCAGGGCAGCACAGCTTCCCCCTACGTCTTCATCTGTCCAAGGGCAATCACCACAAGTTACCCCCTTCAGTGGATCTACTCACACAGCACAAGGGGACACTGATATACCCACAGTGGTGGTTTTCTGCACCTCTCTCTGTGGCGGATAGGATTTTGATTCCCCTCAGACACCTGTACAATAAGGAAGCGCTTTCAGTCCTGCAGGAGACCAGAAAACCAAACACAAGCAAATTTTATATTTTCAAGTGGAAAAGGTTTTCCTTCTGGTGTCACAAAAGACAGATGGAGCCGATGGACAGCAATGTACCTCTGATTCTGTCCTACCTATGTGAACTGCTGAAGACAGGCTTGTCTTGATCCTCTTTAAAAACATACCGGTCTACCATCTCTGCCTGCCTATCTATGGAACCTCTACTGGCTTCCACATTTCCAGCCAAACTCTTCTTTGGGGGGGGGGGGGGTCTGCATCTAAGACCACCCAGGAAACCATCCCCTCCTCCCTGGGATCTTAATTATGTGCTAGAAAAACTCCTGTTGCCACCCTTTGAACCAGCTGACAAGGCCACCTTAAAGTTTTGCACATGGAAAACAGTCCTGCTAGTAGCTTTGGCATCAGCCAGGAGGGTCTCAGAGTTTCAAGCCCTTATGGCTACTCTGCTTTTCCTGGTTTTCCATTTGGACAGGGTCACCCTGAGAATAAACCCATCCTTCACCCCCAAGGTGGTAAATGACCTTTCCTTAAATCAGGCTATCCTCCTGCCTACCTTTTTCCCTAACCTACACGGAGATCGTGAGAGAGGCCTTCACTCCCTGGATGTCCACAGACAACTCCAATTCTATTTGCATAAAACTAAACCTTTCCACAAATCAGACCGTTTGTCTCCTTTCACCCCAGGTCTCTGGGGAAAGCAGTGGGAAAACAGACCTTTTCTACCTGGATATCCAAGGCTATCGCCTTTTGTTACTCCCACCATGGGAAGACTCTTTCAGGCAATGTCAAGGCCCACTCCACAAGACCAGTGGCCTCTTCTGGGGCTTTTTTCAAAGGCCTGGACACCAACTCCGTTCTGGAGGCAGCCACCTGGTCCTCTGTGCACACTTTCACCAGACATTACAAAAACTGGTCAGCATCTCCAGAGCCAGGGCAGGATTTGCCATGGCTATCCTGCATGGGTTCCTGGAGTCCTTTTTGCAGGCCACCCCACAACCTTTAGTGAGCCTTTGGTACTCACCCACTTGTAGAATACTGCAACATTGGAGTAGTTGGACATAGGAAGGTTGTCTAAGAACTTACCATAACCATAGATGTTCTTCTCTTCCATGTTGCAATATTCCTTCCCTCCCACCATCTCCCTTTTTAACCTTGCACTTGCTCTACCTGGCTGAGGGACAGGCTATGTCCCTCAGAACTGGCTCCGTCTGGGGCTTTAGTTGATTCTGAGGACTGGTGCGTGCAGACGTCATCTTTATGGCCCACGTACCTGCATCTACATCAGACGTCCGATGCACCAAATGGGACTGAAAAAGCTTTGGAAACCTGGCCTGACAAGCTAATTAGAAGAAGGGTAAACCCACTAGTAGAATACAGCAACATGACGAGAAGAACATCTATGGTTATGGTAAGTTCTTGCACAACTTTCTTTTCTCAGACGCTGAGCAGCCATCCATCCAGGATGTACATTGGGAACCGAGGCTTGTTATAACTGAAACCCCAAAAGGGATGGCTCGTATCCTGGACCAGGAGGAAATTTATTCAGATGTCATTGAATGTTAAGCCTACATCTGTTCCTCTGACACTGCATAGGGCAGACCTTCATCAAAAGAAGCAGCAAAAAACAAAACATTTATCCTCTCCAAGGGAACCTCATACCGAGTGGGATCAATTCACCCAAGTCCTTTTCAAAGCACTTATGGATCGTAAGGTCCCATGCGTTTCCATTTTTACCCCACCATGCACAGCATCTCCACAAGATAGTCAGGGAAGAGGATTCCTCAGATGAAGAGGCCTCCTCAGAAAAGGAAACTCTGGCTTGCTCCTTACAGATCACCTTCCCTCTAGATTGTTTCTCCTGAGGAGGACTTCAATGGAACTGACTCGCCTTTGGTGAGAGCTTAGTTAAAATGAGAGAACATTTCAAATAGGATAGCGCTCAAGTGTCTGAAGTGGTAAAAAGGTGCTACAACCTTTTGCAGGTGGAATCACCTAGTCCTTAAGCTGTTTCTCCTGTGTTAACTGTTTTCCTGGGTGCCTTCGCCTCTGTTTCCAAGGCCCAAGATTCCCAGCCTCCTGCTGCTAAGAAGTCTGACCAATGTTGCAAGGTCCCTGAGGACTATAATATGTTCTTCTCTTCCCATGTTGCAGTATTCATACCATGAGGGGTTCCCTGCCTAGGCAACCTGAAAGTCTGGCCAGTATACCAAAGACTTAAACTGCTGCATGCACTTGCAGCATTGCACATGGACAGCAGTCGATGTAGGCCAAGAAAATGACGTTTGCACATACCATCCTTCGAACTTCTCTGCCACCAGTCCAAAAGCCATTTTCTACTGTTAGTCTGTTGGCCAAGTGGTTTGCTGTTTCAGGTAAGTGCCCTTTTGGGGAATTTGTTTTTTGTTGCTACTACACATTTTTCGAGGTTAATGTCATCCAAGAAAGCAAGACAGATTCCACACAAAGATGACCATGATCAGTGTCTTTTCTGTCTGGGGTCTGCTCATGACTGTAAGGTTTGTGATTTGTCATTCATTTGTCCTTGAGACGCTATGCAATCATCTTTCTGCCCTGAATGTCTGCTTCGTGAATTAGTGACTCAAACAACTAGCGCTTGCAATGGAGGTACGTTGGGTCCGCACGGTGAGCCTACAAAGAAGGTAAAAAAAAGGTTAGGTCTGAATCTTCAGCTGCGCCTCTGAACCTGAAAGTCCCTTTCGAGCGATTGAAGGCCCAGAGATCCGTTCAGTGCCTGGTTCTCTTCCTGCTGCAGGTACTGGTTAGAAAGCTATTACGGAGAGTTCCATTAGTGCATCCGCAGAGGCCTTGCAAACATCTGTTCAGGATGGTAAGGGGGAATCCACAGCTCACTTCCTTGGACATTCCTCTCAGTACTTCTCCTGGCTTAGTTGTTGAAGACAGTCCATCTGTGCCAGAACTCAGGCCTATGTCAGCCCATCCATCCCAGCCTAGGATTGATCCTCCCCTTTCAGGATCCTTCCTTTTTCCCAGGGATTTCTTAATGCTTTTCTAGCACTAAGACCTTCCTCTGTTCAAAGTTCTACTCCAGTGTCTCCTCCTTTGCCTACGAGTTTTGCTGTGGAACAGGAGGCCTCTGAGGAAGAATTTTTCATCTTCAGGCAAGTCTCTGGCTTACTCGGCACAAATTGACTCCCCTGGGTTATGCTTCCCCTGAAGTTGATTCCAACGATAGGACTCCCCTGAGAAAAGACATACCCTTTGGAGAGAAAATTGCAAGGATGAGACTTTTTCAGGTGGGAAAGCTCGCAGGTTTCAGAAGTGCAGAATAGGTACTACACTTACAGATGGACTCCCCTTCTCCTTCAGCTATTCCACCTGTACTACCTGACTTTCAGGATGCTTTTCTCTCTGTATCCAAAAACCCAGATTAACAACATCCAGCCCCAGAAAGGCCGGATAGGTTTTACAAGGTCCGTGAGGACAGGCAATTTCTTTTCAAATACCCCCCCTGAAGATCCTGCTTATGTCCTCCTATTCCTATGTTGCAGTATTCTTGTTGTGGGATTTTCTGCCTCAGGCGACCCGTACATCGACTCCTATTCAAAAGCTTCAGCTTGGCTGTTGCAGCTGTGTGGGATGTCACATGTAGGGCCATGAACCGGGTTACTTAAATGTGACGTCTGCACCCTCAGACCTCAGAACTTTTCAGCCGCGTATGACCGATGCATCGTGTGCTTCGCTCCTTCAACGCAAACTTCTAAAAAGCTAAGTACCCCATTGGGGTTTTTTATTCTTTTATCTTGCTAAGCTTGGTTTGTTGTTGCTGGCCATAGCAGATGTCAGCAAAAAAAAGGTAAATGCCAGTGTGGGCACCAGCTTCCCCATAAAGACTCGCACGACCTCTGCATTTTTTTTTCTTAGGCTGCGAGCACGACCACAACGTCTGCTCCATTTGCCAATCATTTGTACCCAAGACCCTGTGCAGACATCTGGACGCCCTTAATCTTTATTTGGAGAACCAACGGCTTAAACATTTAGCCCTTAGGATTGATCCCAACTCAGAGGCATCGACAGAACCTCCGTGTAAGAAGGCCAGGTTTCCTAGGCCCTCTTCCTCTGCCACTCTGCTACTGGATGCCCCGCCATCTTCCGATTCAGGAGTTGAGGGGGCGCTCGGAAGAACCATCGACTTCAGCGGTAACCTTTGTGGAAGCAGTTTTGCAGACCATGACCGGCACGTCCCCGGAGCCAGCCCAGACCCCGGCTACCGTTGTGGTCGATGGGGAAACACACTTAGCAGAGCCTCCGACCGGGATCCCTCCTCTGGAAGCTACTTCTGTTATATCAGCATCCGACTCGAGGCCTACGCTTAAGTCCACTCCATCCAAAAGAAAACAAAAGGCCAAACATTTGACTGTGACTAAGGAAGGCCTACCTGACTAGCAGTCATTCACTTCCTCCTTAATGCAGGCCTTTATGGCCCTCAGGCCTTCAGCCTCCTCTCCCTCTACTCTACCACTGCTAAGCCCTAGACCAGCTTCTCTCCCCCCTCCAACCTCTCAGGTCAGGAAAGAAGAGCAAGACACTGATTACTCCTCTTCAGAGGAATCCATCTCTTAAACCTCACAAATTGCTTCCCCTCAGGAGTACTTACTCCCCAGATGAAGAATCTGTTGAGGGTAACTCTCCTCCAGAGGATATTACATTTGGTGAAACTATCACCAAAATGAAAGAATGTTTCAAATGGGACACCTCTCAAATGTCTGAATCCCAGAAAAGGTACTTTGAATTGTTACAGGTAGACTCCTGCTACCCCACCTGTCATCCCTGCATACTTGATGCTTTTTTCTTTCCATGTAAGACACCAGATTCTCAGCCACCTCCCCCTAAACGCTCAGTCCACTTTTACAAGGTGCCTGAAGATCAAACATTTCTAGTCAAACCCCCCCTGGCAGACCCAACTGTGATTGCCACATATCTGGACTAACAATTCAGACTCATTCCATCTGCCTCACTCTTACCCACTGACAAAGATAGCAGATCTGTGGATAGGATTGGTAAGAAGGTCTACACCTCTTCCACTTTGGCTTTTAGAGCCATCAGCTATCAAACTCATATGACCAAATTTGCTTTGGACCTGGTGTCTCAAGCTGCCACCTTAGTAGCCAGTACTCATGACTGTCCCACTAAAGCTGACATTACTTCATAACTTTCTCTGGCAGCCCAAATAGCCAGACACTCTATCAGATGCAGCTATGATGCTGCAGAGGCTTCTGCTCGCTCTGCAGCATCTGCCTCTGTTCTGAGAAGATATTCCTGACTTAGACTTCAGCACCTACCAGAGGACTTTAAGTCTAAGATCTTGGATACCTCCCCGGGACCCCAATTTCCTCTTTGGAAAACAATCTGCAGATCTCTTCAAGTACCTGCAAGAAAAGAGTAAGGAATTACAAGACATAAAACATTTATTGGTGTCCCCCATCCCCAAATACTATAGGAACTACCCAACCAAGGCCACTTGTCAGACGTAACCCAGCTCCTGCTGGCTCTGCCACTTCCAGGCCTAGAAGAGGTACCAGAAGACCATCCTCTTCCAGGGCAGCTGCCCCTCAGCCTCCCCCTAGGTACTCCTTTCAAGACAGAAGAGGCCCCAACAATGCGTGACTGCCTTGCCCCCCTACCCCTCACTGTCCGTCTGTCTCACTGTCTGCCCTTTTGGAAAACCGTCATCACAGACAGATGGGTCTTGGCCATCATCAAAAAAGGATTCTTCCTTTCCTGGAAAGAAAGGCCACCTCTAAGAAGCATGCCCTTCCCCCCAGAAATCAAGGCATCTTTTGCCATGAGTCCTGACAGACCTTCTGAACTTGGGTACTGTATAACCTGTCCCCTCAGGACAGGAAGGAAAAGGCTTCTACTCTCGACCGTTTCTGATCCCCAAAAAAGACGGACCATAGAGACCTATTCCAGACCTTTCCTCCTTAAATCTATTTTTACAGGTGCCCGCCTTCAGAATGCTGTCGCTCCCAAGCATCCTTCCTCTCATACCTTCCAAGGCTTTCATGGCCACATTGGACATAAAAGAGGCGCTTACTTGCACATTCCCATACTACCCTCCCACAGAAAATATTTACGTTTCTTAGGGCTCTCCTCTCATTTCCAATTTACTACCTTGCCATTTGGTCTGTCCACTGCCCCCAGAGTGTTCATAAAATGTCTGGCACCTGCCATTGCCCATTGCAGAACACAGGGAATTCAGATTTAGCCCTACCTAGACGTCATCCTGATCCTGGCAGACTGCAAAGAAACCCTTTCTGCCCATCTGCTATTCACCATGTCCCTCCTACAAAATCTGGGATTTACCCTCAACCTCCCAAAGTCTTCCTTAAGCCCAGAGCAAGACAAGGTATTTCTGGGTTGCAGGATCAGGACAGACCGAATGAGTGCTTTTCTAAGCCAAGACAAAGTCAGCTCCCTGACCTCCCATTTCAAAGCCCTGCTGTAGACCCATGTAATTACTGCAAGGCAATTCCTAAGGACCCTGGGACTTATGGCGGCAACCATCCCTATTGCATATGCGAAAGCTACCGTGGTATCTAAAAAAAAGCATTTGGTCCAACACCAGCATCCCCTGGAACAAGAAATCACACTTTTACCGTGCCTAAAGGCAGAGGCCCACTGGTGGATTCAACAAGTACAGCTTAATCCCACTTCCAACTCAGGTAATGCATACAGATGCATCAGACTCAGGATGGGGAGCCACCTTGGCATCCTACAGGGTACATGCAGCATGGCACCCTTCACTGAAGGCCAAGCACACCACTGAGAGAGAAATGACAGCAGTTCTCCTGGCCATGAAAACCTTCAGCCCCCTGCTTCTACCAAGTGTGATCCTAATAGTTACAGACAACACCACAGTTATGTGGTATCTCAGCAAACAGGGAGGGACAAGAGCAGACTAACACTGCGGATATGGGAGCTAGCCTCTGGCCACAACCTGTCCCTGCAGGCATCCTACATCCCCTCGCAGGTCTTCAAACAGGCAGACCTTCTGAGTAGGACATCTTCCCCACAACTTGAATGAATGCTGGACAGGGCAGTCTTCCTGGATATAGTCCACCGGTGGGGCACTCTTCAAATAGACCTGATGTTCTTCATCTCACATTGCTGCAGTCCTTACACTTGGGTAGTCCGCTGTCCTCGGTCGGCCCGAATATCAAAGTATAAGGCTGACGTCGGTCAAGGCACATTTGACTGACATCAGGACGTCAGGGTACAAATGCGCATGACCGACGTCATATCCTCAGTCTTTTTTGCCGCATGGTCCGATGCAGAAGCAGTATTGCAAGTGCCGGTTGGCGTTCTGAAATTTTTCGTTTTCGGAGTTTCAGACCGAGTCAAAGTTGGCTAAGTACCCGTTGGGAATATTTTAGTTTTTCTTGCCTCAGTGGTTTACGGATGTCAGAAAAAGTGAATAATTGTATTTCTTGTGGGAAACAGATACCGCATAGAGATTATCATACTTTGTGTATTCCTTGTTTAGGGCCTGAGCACGACGTTGTTGGGTGTCGCTCTTGTGCTAGATTTAATAAGCGCACTATAAAGAGGAGATTAGATTGTGCCAGGTTAGTCTTTGGGAAGCGGTGCAATTATAACATGCCGTCGGATGCTCCCACGCCCGCTTCTTCAAAGAAGCGCAAGGACAAAGCAGTGAAGCCTAGGCTAGAAGAACCGTCCGTACCGGACGCCGGTTCTTTAGAGGTGTCGGTGGAGCCGGTGGTTCCACCGGAGGTTTCTTTGGGATCCCAGGAAGAGACCTTGTTATTGCAGGATGTGGCCTCTCAGGAGGCAGGCCAGGGTGATGGGGCTTCTCAGGTTACTATACTCCCCTCCCTGCCTAGGGTGGTTAGGCCCTCTCCTTCTGTTTCCAAGGCTTCTCCTAGAGGCAGGCCAGGTTTAGCTTCAGTTGGTGTCACTCCTAGTTCTTCTGGAACTGTGCCCAAGAAGCATATGCTTAAAATGGCAGAAGATTTGATTACTCTGATTAGGGGTTCTTTGCCCCCTCCTGATAAGAGACCTAGGGTGGAGCCTGAGCTAGGGAGTTTTGAGCAGGCTTCAGATGTTTCAGAGTCTTCGGCTGAAGACTTGCAGGAGTACTCTCCTTATTCTGATTCTGATGTGGATGATTCTACTCCTGCTTCTCCTCCTGAGGATTTTTCTTTTTCAGAAACTCTTCATTCCATGAGGGAGCATTTTAAGTGGGAAGGTCAGGACTTCTCTGATTCCAGGAAAAGGCTTAGGGAATTTGTTTTTACCCCAGCATAGGCCTTTGGCTATACCTCCTGTTTTGGATGTAGTGGAAGATGTTTTTACAGAGGCTTCTCTTAATCCTGATTCTCTGCCTCCTGCTCCTGTTAAACCGGATAGGTATTACAGGGTGTCTGAAGCTCATAAGTATCTTTTTAAGAGTCCTAGGGCAGACCCAGAAACTGTTAGCCAGGGGCCTAAAGGTGTTAAGGCTTCTGTTGTCAAAAATCCGGTTCCTACAGGTAAAGAAGCCAGGGCCTTGGATAGATGGGGAAAGAAAGTTTATACTTCTTCCACTCTAGCTATGAGGGCTTTGAATTGCCAGTTTCACATGTTAAAATACCAAAACTATCTCCTTTCACAGTTGAAGTCTAAGGTTGATGCTCTGGCGGAAGGTATTGATTGTAAAGAGTTACAAGATTTAGTGCATGTTTCTGAACAGGTGGGTAAGCATTCTTTGCAATGTGGTTTTGATGCTGTACAGGCCTCGTCTAGAGTGGCTGCCACTGGGTCAGTTCTTCGCAGGCACGCCTGGCTGAGGGATCAAAATTTATCTGACCATGTTAAAACAAGGATTTTAGATGCTCCTTTGCAAGCTGATGTGTTGTTTGGTTCTCCTGTTGAGGCAGTTTTAAAGAAAATGGAAGACAAGGCTAAGTCTATGCAGACTGTTAAAGATTTTTTGCAGGTTCAGCCTCCAAAGTTTAGTAGAAATTGGCCTGCTAAAGGGTGGACGTATCCTTCTTATGATTCCCAGTCTAGGGGTAGATCTAGACGTGGTAGGGGCAGAGCTCAGGGCTCTTTCAGGCCTAGAACAGGGAGTTCTCCTGCACAGTCTTCAGGTGAGGGCAGGGGTCAGTCCTTTCGTAAACAGACCCAATGACCTACCCTTTCGGCTGCCAGAGCCTTCTCGTCTGGCAGCACCTTTGGGAGGAAGGTTGGCACTTTTCAAAGAAAATTGGAGTTTAATTACCCAAGACAGATGGGTATTGGAAATCATACACCACGGTTACAGGTTTTATTTCCATACCTTGCCTCCTTTCAGAGGCATGCCAGACGTTCCTCCTCAACAAAGAATAGAGGTTCACAAGCAAATTTCTCTGTTACTTCAACTAGGGGCCATACAGCCGGTCCCTATGCCAGAAGTGGGCCTAGGATTTTATTCTCGCCTGTTCCTAGTACCAAAGAAGGGGAACACGTGGAGACCAATTTTGGATTTATCTATCCTCAACACTTATCTGGACATTCCCAAGTTCAAAATGTTGACGTTACAACAGCTTTTACCTCTGCTGGGCAAAGATCATTGGATGGTAACTTTGGATCTCAAGGAGGCTTACCTTCATGTTCCTATCAGACTAAGTTGCAGGAAGTATCTGCGTTTTCGAGCTGGGACTTCTCACTATCAGTTCTCTGCATTGCCCTTTGGCTTATCTACTGCGCCCAGAGTATTCACGAAAGTTCTGGCTCCAGTGATAGCTTTCTTCAGGCTAAAAGGAATACAGATCTATCCTTATTTGGATGACTGCCTGATTCTGGCTCAAGGAAGGGAAGAGCTTCTTCATCATTGGGAATATGTGATAGCAGTGCTAAGATGCCTGGGGTATTCTGTGAACGAAATAAAGTCCAGTCCAGTACCCTCTCAGGACATGTGCTTTCTGGGTGTAAGACTGAATACAGCATCCCAGATGGCCTTTTTAACCCCGGACAAACAAAAGAGTCTTTCCCTTTACTTCCATCAACTATCGCATCAGTCCGGGCTGACTGCAAGGACAGTCCTTCAAGCCTTAGGGTTCATGGCATCTTGTATTCTGGTGCTTCCCAATGCCAAACTGCATATGAGGAAGCTGCAATGGTATCTCAAAATGTATGGACACAGCACTGCCAGGATCTGGACACTGTCATTCAAATAATACCTTGCATTCAAAAGGAATTTTTGTGGTGGGCTCAGGAATGTCACCTAAACAAGGGACTCTCTGTGACCTGGCCAGAGGCGAGTCAGATTTTAACGACAGATGCCTCAGACAAAGCTTGGGGAGCTCATCTAAATGGAAAGTGGATACAAGACAAGTGGCCTGCCAGACTACAACATCTACATATCAACCTGAAGGAGATGTTAACAGTCCAGTTTGCATTAATAGCTTTCAAGGATTTACTTCTTCCAGGGCAGGTGTTGATTCTAACAGACAACACAACTGTCATGTGGTACATCAACAAGCAAGGGGAACGATTCTTATCCTCTATGCAGGCAAGCAATGATTTTGTGGGAGACTGCTCTCAGTTTACAGCTCAATCTTCAGGCAAGGTTTCTGCCAGGAGCACAGAACTCCTTAGCAGATGTGTTGAGCAGACAATTATGGATCCCCACGAGTGGAAATTGGATCCTCTTGTATTTCAGAAATTGACAGTGTCATGGGGAACTCCAGACATAGATCTGTTCGCTTCTCCACTAAACCATCAGCTGCCAAAGTTTTGCACAAAAAGGTTTCATCCCACAGCTTGGAAAGTGGATGCTCTTTCTTTCAATTGGAGCACTCTTCATGTGTATGCCTTTCCACCTCTGCCTCTCCTCCCAAAGGTACTTCTAAAGGTCAGACAGGACAAGCCAAGAATGATTTTAATAGCTCCAGATTGGCCTCGACAGCACTGGTACCCATTACTGAGAAGTCTGGTACGGAAGCCTCCATGGCCTTTGCCTTCGATTCCACACCTGTTGTCACAGGAGGACAGCCATTTGCTCAATGTCAAACTTCATTCTCTTCACCTAACAGCCTGGCATATTCTGTTTTGAACCATAGAGGGTCTCAACTTCCACAACAAGTTTTGAATGTGATTTTGGAAGCTAGAAGGCCTAGTACAAGGAAAGTGTACGCAGATAAATGGAAGAGATTTTTATTTTGGAGTGCAGCAAAGGATTTTGATGTTTCTGAGCCTAATTTAAGTGTGGCTCTTCAATATCTTACTGAGTTACTGGACAAAGGTTTGTCCTTCTCTTCTATTAAGGTTCATGCTGCAGCAATTTCAGCTCACTATGAATGTGACCCTCCATTGTTTTCTCATCCTTTGTTCAAGCAATTTCTTAGAGGGCAAAGAATATAAGACCCCACGTAGAGCTCCTACTCCTGCTTGGGATCTCAATTTTGTGTTGGAGAAACTCACTCTACAACCTTTTGAGCCTGCAGCTACTTCTGAGTTGAAATATTTATCATGGAAGACTGCCTTTTTGTTGGCCATTACCTCTGCAAGAAGGGTTTCTGAATTACAGGCCCTTATGGCAGTTGAGCCTTTCTTGATTTTCCATAAGGATAGGGTATCTTTAGTACTAATCCTTCCTTTATGCCTAAGGTGGTTTCTAGTGTGGCTTTAAATCAAACTATTCATTTGCCTACTTTTTATGCAAATCCCCAAAATAAAGGGGAAAAGATTTTGCACACTTTAGATGTACACAGGCAGTTGCGATATTATTTGGACAGAACTAAAGGGTTCAGGCAGTCTCAGCAGTTGTTTGTTTCTTTTGCTTTGAGTTCTCAGGGCAAGCCTGTGTCAAAACAAACTATTTCTAAGTGGATTGGGTTTTGCATTGCTTTCTGTTATTCCCATCATGGCAAGGAGATTCCAGCTGGGATTAGGCCTCATTCCACTAGGGCTACTGCCACCTCGACAGCCTTTTTGAGGGGAGTGGCAACCAAGGATATTTTGGAGGCAGCTACTTGGAGTTCAGTGCATACTTTCTCTAGGCATTATCACCTGCCACTTTACTCTAAATCCAGGGCTGGTTTTGCCACTGCTGTTTTGCAGGGCATTTTGTCAGCTCCTGCTTCCTTGTAGTCTGGCCATCCTCCCTTACCTCTGCTTTGGGATTCTACCCAAGTGTAAGGACTGCAGCAATGTGAGATGAAGAACATAGTACAGTTTTGTACCTACCATAAATGTAGATGTTCGAAGATCCACATTGCTGCAGTCCAATTTACCCTCCCTCCTTCCCCTCTGTAGTTAGAGGTGGTTGTGTGGGTTGGATTGTAAATATTGTGTATATTGTATATATTGTACATATAATTAGTGCAAGGGTGGTTGGTTGTTTGTTTGCTGTCTTTTGGTTTTGACCTTTATTTTTAGGGTCTTCTGACATCTGGGGCAAGAAAAGACTGAGGATATGACGTCGGTCATGCGCATTTGTACCCTGACGTCCTGATGTCAGTCAAATGCGCCTTGACCGACGTCAGCCTTATACTTTGATATTCGGGCCGACCAAGGACAGCGGACTACCCAAGTGTAAGGACTGCAGCAATGTGGATCTTCGAACATCTACATTTATGGTAGGTACAAAACTGTACTTTTCCCTCCCCCAGAGCAAACAACTGCAGACCTTCTACACCAAGACCCACTCCCCTCTAGCCTGGAGAGTAGACGCTTTCAGCATCTCTTGGAAGGGGAAGTTTCTATATGCCTTTCCCCCTTCCCACTGATTCAAAACGTCCTCCTGAAAATCAGGAGAGACAAACCAAAAATCTTGTTGGTGACTCCCTACTGGCCTAGGCACCACCGGTTCCCCCTACTTTGCAGTCTAGCCAAAGAAAATCACCACAAGTTACCCCACAAGGTGGGACCTTCTGACACAACAAAAGGGAACTCATCCACCCACACTTGCAGATGCGGTCACTGACACTGGGTGATAAACTTTGAATTCCCTTCAGGCACCACTACTCTGGGGATGTGCTTTCCGTCCTGAGGGAGGCCAGGAAACCTACTTAAAGAAAATCATACTTAGCTAAATGGGAAAGATTCTCAGAATGGTGTCTGGACAAGGGTAGGGACCCATGCATTGCAGACACCCCCCCCCCCCCAGTCCTAGCTTACATGTGTCAACTTATAAAATGTGGACTATCATACTCTTCAGTTAAAGTTCATCTCTTCACAATCTCAGCCTGCCTACCCCTAGAATCCCTCCTGCTAGCCAGGCTCGATGTTGAGCTTTTCTTAAAAGGGGTCCTACACATTAGACCTCCAAGAAAACCCATCGCACCACCCTAGGACCTGAACTTCTTTCTGGAAAAACTAACCCAGCACCCATTTGAGCCTGCTGGTACAGCTACCCTTCAGATGTATACATGGAAAACAATCCGGCTCGTGGTCATAACGTCAGCCAGAAAGGTGTCAGAACTACAGGCCTTAATGGCCTGCCCCCCCTTACACTACTTTCCACAAGGACAGGGTAACACTTAGAACCAAACCCTCCTTCTCGCCTAAGGTGGTCAACGATTTGTCATTAAACCAGTCTATTCACCTCCCCCACTTTCTTCCCCTCTCCCTCCAATGAAAGGGAAAGGATTCTTCACTCCTTGGATGTATACAAGACAGTTGAGATTTTACCTGGATAAAACAAAGTCCGTTAGGAAATCCACTCAACTCTTTGTTTCATATCACCCCATGGCCACGGACAAGGCAGTCTCTAAGCCATCGCCTGTTGGATCAGAAAAGCCATTTGCTTCTGTAACTTTCACCATGGCAAAAGACTCCCACAAGGACTCAAAGCTCATTCCACCAGAGCAGTGGCAGTCTCCAAAGCTTTTCATCAAAGGTCTGGACACTGCATCTGTTATGGAAGCAGCTACATGGTCCACCATACACACCTTCACCAAACACTACAAACTAGACAACGTCTCCAGAGCACTAGCAGGATTTGCCAGGGCAGTCCTACAGGGATTCTTAGAATCAGCCTCTTCTTCAGCCACCCTTCCTTCCAACTAAGCTGTGGTATTCTCCCACAACAAGAATGCTGCAACATAGGAATAGAAGGATATACAATAGTTGTGTAAGATCTTACCATAACCATAGATGTCCTTCTCTTCCATATTGCAGTACTCCTTCCTTCCCTCCAAAACACCCTTCTTTTTTTTTCCCAGTACAGCATACCTTTAGCCTCCTCATATCCTATACTCTGCACTGGGAACCTATGAAAACTACATAAGGGCCTTAAGCCCTTATACCTGACACCACTGGTATCCACTCCTGCTGGGCCTTGTACTCCTCCTGCTGGGCTTTCAAGTTCTGAGGTCTGTGCGTGCAGACGTCACATTTAAGGAACCTGGTTTATGACCCTAAGTGTGACGCCCCACGCAGCTGCAACAGCCAAGCTGAAGCTTTTGAATGAATACATATTTAAAATGTGGGCATTCCCGGGTGAAAGAAAACGTGGAAGGTGTTGACACGAGTCACACGACATCCTTATTTGGTGGTTGGCTATGCTGCAAGTCACTTGTTGGCAGGCTGTGCCGCGGCTGTAAACAATTGCTGTCTGAACTTTGTTTTACTTTTTTTTTATAATCTGCCGCCCCATCCCCAGTCTGAGTCTGACAGGCAGTCAGACACTGCCTTAGGAGGCTGATGTCATCACGCACGCTCCTACAATGGCAATGCTTGAATAATGTCAGCCATAAGTTAAAGTTGTAAAAAATACATCGGGAATTGAAGGTGCCAGCCAGAAATTTGTGGCACCCCTGTATTTTGCCCTCAAAACCAGTAAATACCAAGAAATTTGGTTACAGTTGAGAGGTATGGCCAGTCATCATCTCACAAGCCCTCTATTGCAACCCAGCTAGAGGCTGGTTTGGCTCCTGAGTCCTTGCAGACTGCCGAGTTCCGATGAACTGAGACTTGCTATCCCTGAGGGCCCTGAAGAAATTTCTCAGATCCTTGTTCAGGAAGAAATTCCTGCTTCCTTGATAGAAATGTGCCAAGGCTCAGAATCCGCTAAGCTTATTCAGGCATCACCACTAAAAAAAAAAAAAGCAAAAGTTTAAACGCTCGTCAGCTTCTGCATCCAGGGAGGAAGAATGGATTGATTTTTCTCAGGACTTATTCAAGGTCAACATGTCTCTGAAACTGCTTTCCTTTGTGACTCGGTCCTTTTAGGCCATACCACATAAACAAGCCTTAGATTCTTTCTCCTCTGCTATGGAGCTGGATAGGGATTTGAATACTCGTCCCAGTTGCACTCTCCAGACCAGATTTCTTCAGGTGAGGGATACTCACTTTCTCCAAATCCCCCCAGAATCTGACAAGTGCACCATAATACACATATACACACGTACGTACACACACACACACACACACACACACACACACACACACACACACACACACACACACACACACACACAGCTTTGCTAAGATCTGTTACAGCTTCTGGAAGTCATAAAACAATTTCAGATTTCCTCCCTTCTAGAGTAGCAATTAGTTCATCCCCCAAGGACAGTACAGAAGGCTACCTAGTGCAGGCATTTTATCTCTGGCTGCATTGAGACCTGTAAGATAAAATCTTTATGGCTTATACCATGTAATTTAATTTCAAACTGTTTTCAAAGTTAGCTGGACTGAGATTAGCCACTTCTGTTCCAGTATCCTCTGTTACAATATTAATTTCAACAGGTATAATAGTCTGGCATACAGGTATACTTTTTTCCAGCAGGACCCACTGTTGGTACAAACAACTTTAAAATACATTTTCAACACAAACACCTGTAGATGTTAGTTTGATGTACAAATGACATAGTTCTTTGCAAAACTCCAGCTAGCTATGCTGGCATATGTTACACATCCACTGCCATACTTTCCCTGGCATAACTGGCAATACCTCACATCTTCACTTCCCGTCATGCAAGGCTTACGGGCCTAGGGAATCGTAGAAAAGTTCTCCCCATCCTATTCAGGAAAGGGATTTTACTCAAAGATTTTTCTGGTCCCAAGTAGAGAGGGTCTTTGGAGACCCATCTTGGACCTCTGCAGGCTAAACATTTTTCTGAGTGCCCTCCTTCAAAATGCTTTCCTTACAAACCCGTGTACCTTTTCTACCTTCTCCAGCTTTTCTGGTATCCTTAGACCTAAGGGATGCTTATCTTCATATCCCCAGCTACCCTTCCTGCAGAAAATTTCTCAGGTTCTGTACTGGGTCATCACATTTTCAGTTTACCACTTTGCCCTTTGGTCTTTCTACAGCTCCTAGGGTTTTGTTTACAAAGTGTCTGTCTCCTGTAGTGTTTTTTTGATGCACTCAGGGCATATAAATCATTCCTTACATGGATAACCTTCTGCCCCAGGCTTTATCCAGGGATGCACTTCTAAATCAACTTCATTACACTGCAACTTTTAACAATCCTAGGTTCACCATCAGCTATAATAAATCTCAGCTTATCCCCACCCAACAGCTAACTTTTCTAGGCTGCACTCTGCATGCATTTGCCATGCATGCCTGTATTCCTCCAGAGAAGGTCACTTAGGTAACATACCTTTTGATCTCTTAGCATAAGAAATCTGGACAAAGCCTAAAGTAATGGGGGGGGGGGGGGTCAAAGGCAGAAAAATAGGGGCAAATTTTAGACATTGCTCTTACAAACTTAGAAAGTTGCTAGTATGACAGGATTTGTGTTGGCATGCATTTTCTGAATGATACGAAGCCTGAAACTCAAATGTATGTCATTGATTAGTAACTTCAGTCCTCACTGATTTGCCAGAAAACCACATATTTTGGGGAACACCCCAAAAATGTGAGGTGAAAATCTGGACAGTTGAGATGTGTTATTCTCCTAGCCAATAAGTTCCTAATGCTTTCCAGTGAGGATCATTGCTCAGCCAGACAACCTGTCAGGCCCTTGGAACTCGTAGCTGCCACCATCTTTGTGCTGCCCTTTGCCTGATGACACATGAGAAACTTCAGTGGTATATTAAAACAGTATGGTCTCAGCATACTCGCCCTCTCAGTACCAACATTCGCTTCCTTCCTTACATCAAAAAGGAGCTCCTTTGGTGGAGCATTCAGGTTGTACTCATCCCAGGTGTCTCATTCACTGCATTCCCACCTAACCAAGTCCTGTTTATGGATTCTTCAGACAGGGCATGTGGAGCTTGGACCACAGAGTCCAAGGGGAGTGGCCTGCCTGTGTACTCAAAGAACACATCAACTTAAATGAAAGGAGGGCACTTCTACAAGCCCTACAGATGTTCACACATCTTTGGAAACCAGACACTGTGCTGGTGCACATAGATAATACCACAATGATGTGGTACATAGGGACGCACAATATTCTTTTCCCAGTGCACACTAGTACAGGAAGCCTGGTACCTAGTCTCTCAGTTTAATCTTAGTCTTGCCCCCTTCTATTGGACACCCCTACAGCACTCCAATTCTTGTCTTGACTTACTACATTCAGGGTTGGCCTACTCTTCCATCAAGGCTGACTTATCTGACGTTAATGTTTGCCTAATTTTCGAGCCCCCTCTCGTGTCCACGACAGAGGTTGAGGTTAAGCTTTTCCTGAGGGGAGTTCCAGGGAAATGTATCACCCCTCCTTGGGACTTAAATTTTGTTTCTGAAAGTCTCATTCTACCCCCTTTTGACCCAGGTGTTTCACCTACTCCAAAATTCTGCACTTAGTGACTTAAGGCCCACAGGGTCTCAGAAACCCATGCTGAGGAAGCCTCACCGCCAGTCCATTTTTCCTACCAAAAGTGATTAGTGAGATTACTCTCAACCAAGCAATCAGTCTGCCTACCCTTTTCCCCCAACTCCCAGAATAAGGGGGAAGAATATTGAACTCTGTAGACATTCACAAGAAGTTGAGGTTTTACCTGGACAAAACTAAGGCATTTTTTGCTTTCTGGATCTCACAGGCTATTTCTTTCTTCCTTCTGCTGCTCTCACTATGTAAAGACCTTGCACCACTTGGCCCAAAGCAAATTCCACTCGAGCAGTGGCTTCATCAGATGCTTTCTACAAGCGAGTGAATACAGGCTCCATTTTAGAAACAGCTACCTGGCCATCTGTTTACACCTTCATAAAACACTTGCAGGTTAGATGTCTTCCCCAGGTCCAGGGCAATGTTTGCTAGAACTGTTCTATCTGGAATCCTCGTCTGCTTTTTCCTCTTAAGTCTACCACCCTCTCTACAGCCCTCGGAATCACCTGTCTGTTAAGAATACTGCAACAGTGAAGCAGTGAGGACATTAGTACAGTTGTGTAAGAACTTACCATAACAGTAGATGCCCTGCTGTTCACTATTGAAGTATTCATTTCCTTCCAACCTATCACCTTTCTTTTTTCTTTGTTATTGGCATAGACACTATGCGTTACACACAGACGAAACTCGGTAGCTCAGGAGTTTTACAGCCTTTTTGAGGGGGAACTTGCTCTTTTCAAACTAAGCCCCTCTTAGCTAACCTGTCTCCTTGCTTTGTTTTATTCAAGCCACTTTGGCTTGTAGATAGCCTGAGGATCTCATGCATATGTGCAATTTTATATCCTAACACCTATGAACTGAGGTCATCACCCTGCCGTACATTCTAGGAAGGTAAAGCTTTGGTTGTCTTGCCGAAAGTCAGCGAGCTGCAACCCATCTATTAAGAATTGGGAGGGTGGCCTAATGGTTAAGGTGTTTGCCTTACAAACACAAGGTACAGGGTTTGAATCTCACAGGGGATAACTGGCTAGGCTTAAAATGGCTCGCAAGAGCAGTTAGCCTAGTACTAGCCTATGAACCTATGAACCTAATACCTCAGTAGTGGTTAGTAGGACATCTAATGTTATGGTAAGTTCTTGAACCAACTGTACTGTCTACCATTTCCACTAATGTTCAGAGTCATTCTGAAGATTAAGGACTCTCCAAAGGACATTGTGGTGACTCCCTTTTGGGCCCAGGCAACAGTGGCTTTCCCTTTTTTATAAAATGCCAAGGGAAATTACCACAGGCTTCTTCACAGACTGGACATGGACAGGATAAGGGCATGTTTGATGCACTCCAATTCAGAATACTTCAGCTAACTGAGTTTGGATGATGGTCTTTATCTTTAGGCGTATATTTTCTGAGAATGTGTAGCAGAAATTGAAGGAGGTTAGAAATCATATAGTAACAAATTGAAAAAAATTCTAGTTAATGTCCTCGTATTCCCATGTTGCAGTATTCTTAGTGTGGGATTCCCTGCCTCAGGCGACCTGAACATCGGCTCCTATACAAAAGCTTAAGACTAGCTGCTGTTAGTCCATGGGACATCACACACAGGAACATAAACCAGGAGCCTTAAATTTGATGTCTGCATGCACAGACCTCAGAACTTTTCTGCTGCAGTCGAACGTCACATCGGTTGCATCACTCCTGTATTTATCGAGATGTCTAAAGTTAAGTACCCTGTTGGGGAATTCTTTCAATTACTATTGCTTGAGCTTGGTTTGCGTGTTACTTTCCAGCCGATGTCCACTAAGAAGGCTAAATGCCGATGCAGACATCAAATTCTGTATAAAGACGCCCATGACAGTTGCATTTTTTTTTGTCTAGGCTCTGAACACAACCATACCTACCAGAATCCACCGGGTGCCAGAATCCAAAACCTCTGCTTTAGCTCAGGTCCCTGAACCTAGGCCCTCTCCCAAATCCACTCCTTTAAAAAGAAAACAAAAAAGTAAACATTTAACACCCTCTGCCAAGGGACGTCTTGACTGGCAATCTTTTACTCAGTCCCTGATGCAGACCTTCATGGCCCTTAGGCCCTCGGCCTCTTCTCCCTTCACTATCTCATTGCTAAGCCCAAGGCCTGCGTCAGCTACTTATATTCTCCCTCCCACTTCCCATGAAGAGGAGGAAGAAATTCTCTCTCCCTCATCTGCTGAGTCTATTTCCTACTCAGCACAGATAGCCTGTCCTCTAGAATACTATTCCCCGGATGAGGAATCCATTGAAGGTGACTCTCTCCTGAGGACATCACTTTTGGGGAGAGCATAACTAAAATGAAAGAATATTTCAAATGGGATACTTCCCAAATGACAAACTCAAAAAAGATATTTTGACCTACTGCAGATTGATTCTCCTTTACCATCTGCCATTCCCTCAGTTATTCCTGCATACCTGAATGCATTTACTTCAGCTTCTAAAAATCCTGATTCTCAGCCACCTGCACCTGAGACCTGACTTGTGTTTCTACAAGGTGCTCGATGACTGCAAATTTCTAGTGAAGCCCCTCTTGGCAGATCTTGCAAGAGTGATCTCATTCTCGTCCCTTCTGCCCACTGTCAAGGACAGCAAAAACATGGACAGGCTAGGGAAGAAAGTTTACACTTCCTCCACCTTAGCCTTCAGAGCTGTAAATTACCAAGCCCATATGATTAAGTATGCCTTGGACTTTGTATCCCAAGCATCCACACTCTTTTCCTCCCTACCTGACTCCGCAAACAAGACTGAGGTAGCATCAAAACTGCCACTGGCTTCCCAGGTGGCCAGACACTCAGATGCAGCTATGTTGCAGCAGAGGCTTCTGATGGATCTGCTGCATCCTCTTTGGTGCTCCGCAGATATTCATGTCTTCAACTTCAACCCCTGCCTGAGGATTTCCAGTCCAAAATTCTTGATGCTACACTAGACCACAACCTTCTGTTTAGTAAACAGTCTGCTGAACTGTTTAAGAATCTTCCGGAGAAAAGCAAGGAGCTTCAAGACATTAAGCACCTTCTGGTATCCCCTGTACCAAAGTACTACATAAACTATCCAGCCAAGTCCACTTATGTCAGAAGAGCCCCCTCCACTGCCACCTCTTCCTCTTCCAGGCATAGGAGAGGAACAAGGAGGCAGACTTCTACCCAGACCAGCCTCTTCTCTACCTACCTGCAGACAGCTCTTTCATGAGAGAAATGGCATCAACAATGCGTGACTGCCTTGCCCATCTCCCCCTGTCAGCCTGTCTCCCCCATTGCCTGCCCTTTGGAGAAAAATTACTTCAGATCGCTGGGACTTGGCAATAGTAGAAGAGGGATAATTCCTTTCCTGGAAGGAAAGATATCCTCTTAGAGGATCCCATTCCCACCCAAAAAACAGCTGCACCTTATTTCATATGTCCTACAAGGTCTACTGACCCATGGGGCCATAGAAAAGGCTTTTACTCAAAGCTATTTTTGGTACCAAAAAAGGACGGGCCATGTAGGCCTATCCTGGATTTGTGCTTTCTAAATCTCTTCCTAAAAGTCCCATCCTTCAGGATGCTATCCCTCCAAGCTCTACTTCCACTATTGCCAGCACAGGCGTTAATGGTCATTCTAGACCTGAAGGAAGCCTACCTTTACATGCCTATAAAACCCTCTCACAGAAAGTACTTGCTTTTCACTGGACCCTGTTCTCACTTTCAGTTTACTGCATTGCCCTTTGGTTTATCCACTGCACCCAGGGTCTTCGCCAAATGCCTTGCTCCAGCCATAGCCTACTGCAGAACCAAGGGCATTCAAATCTACCCCTACTTAGATGACATGCTCATCCTTGCAAAAACAGACGTCACCCTAAAAAAAAAAAAAAATCTGCACTTTGCCATGTCTTTGCTACAGGGTCTGGGGTTCATCCTCAATCTCCCCAAATCATCCCTAACACCACAGCAGGACAAACGTTTTCTGGGCTGCAGGATCTGAACAGACCTGATGGCTGGTCTTCCTCAGGACAAAGTACTTTCCTGAACAGGCCACTTCCAGGATCTGCTCCAAGTCCACCAACTATCAGCAAGGCAATTCCTGCGACTTCTGGGCCTTATGGCAGCCACCATTCCTATGCTACCATTAGGCAGGGCATACATGAGAAAACTACAGTAGCATGTAAAGAATGTGTGGTCCCTACACAACCACGCTCTAGAATTCCAGATTCCCTTCCTACCCTACCTAAACACAGAGTTAAGGTGGTGGATCCAACAAGTTCAAATGAACCCAGGACTTCCCCTTCACCTTCCCACACCAGCTTAGTACATGCATACAGACGCATCAGACCAGGGCTGGGTGGCTACCATGAAGGGCCTCAAGGTGTAAGAGCGCTGGCAGTCACCCCTCCAGAAAAAAACACATCAATGTCAGAGAAATGACAGCAGTCCTTTTAGCATTGAAAACCTTTCTTCCCCTCCTTAAGCCATGTCCCCTTCAAATCTTCACAGACACCACAGTCATGTGGTACATCAGCAAAAGGGGGGGGGTGGTGCCAAGTCATATATCCTCTGCAGGCTGGCAATCCAGATTTGGGATCTAGCCTCACAAAACAACTTATATCTGCAAGCAGCCTACATACCATCCAGGTAGAACCACCAGGCAGATGCTCTCAGCAGATCATCCTCTCTGCTTCACGAGTGGATGTTAAACAGAAGTTTTTCTAGACATTGTCCACCAGTGGGGCACACCTCAAATAGATTTGTTTGCCTCCCCAAAGAACAGACAACTGAAAACATGTACCAAGGAATAATCCCCACTAGTTTGAAGAGTGAATGCCTTCACCATTTCATGGTAGGGACAGTTTCTGTATGCCTTTACCCCATCCCGCTCATTCAAAAGATCCTTCTGAAGATCAGGGGGACATGCCAAAAATCTTGCTGGTGACTCCTTATTTGCCAAGGCAACATTGGTTACCCCTTCTACTGTTCCATCGCCAAGGGCAGTCACCACAAGTTACCCCACAAGGTGAACCTACTCGCACAGCAGAAGGGAACACTCATCCACCCTCACCTGGATATACTATGTCTGACACTCTGGGTGATAAACTTTTATACCCTTCAGATACCATTACAGTAAGATATGCTTTCAGTCCTGAGGAAGGCCAGGAAACCTAACAGAATTAGGAGATCCTACATTTTAAAATGTAAAAGATTCTCCAGATGGTGTCTACAAAGACCTAGGGATCCCTTTCTAGTTGATGTCCCTCTAACCTTAGCTTGTGTGTGAGAATTTATCAAGGCAAGCCTTTCCTACTCTTCAGTGAAAGTCCACCTGTCTGCAGTCTCTGCCTGCTTTACCTTTAGGCCCTCCTCTACTCTCCATGTTAGATGTTAAATTGATCCTGAAAGGGGTCTTGCACATCAGGCCACCAAGGAAACCTATTCCTACCGCCTTGGGACTTAAACTTTATCTTACAGAAACTCACACTGGCCCCGTTTGAGCCAGCCAGTTCTTCAACACTGCAAATGTCCCCATGGAAAACAATTCTGCTGCTGGTAGCTCTCACCTCAGCTAGAAGGGTGTCAGAGTTGCAGGGACTCATGGCCTGTCCCCCTTCACTATCTTCCACAAAGACATGGTGACCCTGAGCACCAACCCTTCTTTCATGGCCAAAAGTGGTCAATGAGCTGTCATTAAATCGGTGCATCCACCTGCCCAAATTCTTACCCTCTCCCACCAGTGACAGTGAGAGAATACTCTATTCCCTAGATGTGCACAGATAGTTAAGACTTTATTTGGACAAAACCAAGTCCATAAGGAAATCTAATCAACTCTTTTTCCATCCCAGGCCCCTGGGCAAGGCAGTCTCCAAACAAACTATCTCATGTTGGATCAGGAAACCTATCTGCTTCTGCTACTCCTGTCACGGGAAGGACTTGTGTCACAGGGTAAGAGCACACTCCACTAGGGCCATAGCATCCTACAAAGCTGCCTTCACAGTCATGGAACACAGCCTCCATCCTGGAGGCAGCCACCTGGTCCACTGTACTCATCTTTACCAGACACTACAAACTGGACCATATCTCCAGAGCAGGTTTTGCTAGAGCAATCCTGCAGGGGTTTTGGAATCGGCTACCTCTACCTCCACCCTTCCTAAGCTGTAGTGCTCTCGCACACTAATACTGCAGCATGGGAATAGAAGTGTAAATATTAGCATAACCATAGATGATGATCTCCTCCATGCTGCAGTATTCCTTCCCTCCCAAAATCCCCCTGCATTCCTTTCACGGGCTCCCTAGGGCATTTCCTAGTCTGTGGTCTCCTTGGGCAGTCTAAGGCATTTCACCAGTCTGGAGGACATCATTTGGCTCTACCTAGTCCACTGTCTGACTGGGCAGTTAGTTCTGAGGTCTGTGCGTGCAGACGTCCCATTTAAGGCTCTTGGTTTATGGCCCTACTTGTGTGTCCCACACACCAAAAACAACCAGGCTTAAGCTTTTGTATAGGAGTCTATGTTCGGGTCACCTGAGGTGGAGTATCCCACACTAAGAATACTGCAACATGGAAAAGGACATGTATGGTTATGGTAAGGTTTTACACAGCTATTCTGCGCCAGTGCAATCAGGACTCAATTTAAAGCTATCTGGTTCCGCAGTATTTGTGAATTATCCATTGGCCTTTATTACTTCTCTATTAATGTTCATTTGTAGGTCTTTTTGGCATGTCTGCTCATGGATCCATCCCTTTCATTGCATTCCCATGTGAAAATGGTTTTGAAAGCCGTGGTGATCTTCGTGTTTCACTGTTGCAGTCATTACATTTGGGTAATCTGCTGGCAGGTTGCCCTCAGTCGGCCTGATTAACAAAGTTTTGGGTCCTGAGTCGGTTGCTGTCCTTTCTTCCATGACGTCAGGGGTATAAAACATGCAGCTGACGCCATTACATCAGTCTTTCTTGCCGTGCAATGCACGAAGCAGAAGCAGTTCAAGTGCCGGTCGGCTGACTCCTGAAATGTTCGTTTTCGAGTTTCAGAACCAAAGTCTTCAACTAAAAAGCTAAGTACCCCATTGGGGAAACTTTTTCTTGCTCCTTACCGATATCAGTAAAAGTTAATAATTGCATTACTTGTGGGAAGCAAATACCTCATAAGGATTTTCATTTGTACTGTATTCCTTGCCTAGGCCCTGACCACAATGTACCTTGCTGTTGGTTTTGTGCTAAATTTAATCAACGCACTATCAAACGTCGGTACATTTTTGCTTGTAAATATTTTGGCTCACGCTTTAATTATCCAGAAATGTCGTCTGTTAGCAATCAGACTACTGGAATACCTAAAAAAACGCAAAGAAATAGACGGGCCGTTGAGGTCCAACAGCCCCTGATACCCGCTACTTCTGATTCGCAAGCCTCTACTGAGCCCCATTCGGAGTCCATTTATGCTGCGAGATGCTTCAATTATGGAACCCGCAGATGTTTCTACCTTAGATGAGTCCAGAGCCGCTGTGCAGGCACCAGCTTCTGAGGGTGTTTTCAGGCCTACAGATTTGTATATTAGACCGACACAGTCTTCAAAACTAAGGCCAAAGTCTAGACCTATGCTTAAAAAACTGACGCCTGGGCCACATGTGCAGGCCCCTATGCCTAAAAAACAAATGATAAAAATGGCTGAAGATTTAATTACTCTGATCAGGGGTAGCCAACCACCCCCCCCCCTTCTAAGAGGCCTAGACAAGACATTGATTATGAATCTTCTGAACAGGATTCTTCTAATGAACAGGAATTGTTTATGCCTACTTATGAGGACTCTGCGGAAGATTCCATTCCTTCTGCTTCTCCCCCTGAGGATTTTTCTTTTGGGGAAACTTTACATACCTTGAGGGAACATTTCCACTGGGAAAGTCAGGATTTCTCTGAATCTAAAAAGAGACATGTATTTTCTTCTTCCTCAGCATAGGCCTTTGGCTGTACCTCCTGTTCTAGACATTGTTTTTTTTTTTTTTTTTTTTTTTTTTTTTTTTTTTTCCAGAATCTAGTATGGCTCCTGATTCTCTGCCTCCGGCTCCTTGTAAGCCAGACATACTACAGGGTTCCTGACTCCCACAAATTTCTTTTCAAAAGTCCTATTGCAGATCCTGAAACCATTTCTCAGGGTCCCAAGGGCATTAAGGCTTCTACTGCTAAAAATCCTACCCCTTCTGATTGAGATTCCAGGGTGCAGGATAGATGGGGTAAGAAGGTTTACACTTCTGCAACCTTGGCAATCAGGCTTTAAACTGTCAATTTCATATGCTAAAATATCAACAGCATGTCATGGGACTACGTAAACAGAAAATGTTAATTTCTGACTGTGTGGAAAATAAAGATTTACAGGATTTATTGCATTCAGCTGAACAAGTTGGAAAACCTACTTTGCAATGTGGTTTTGATTCTTTGGAGGCCTCTTGCAGGGCTGCTGTAACTGGGTCTGTGCTAAGAAGGCATGCTTGGCTCAAAGAGCAAAATCTGCCTGATCATGTTAAAGCAAAATTGTTGGATGCTCCTTTACAACAGGACTGTCCCCTTGGTAATAAGGCTGAAGAAGTTTTAAAAAAGATGGAAGATGAAGCTAAATCTATGCAAACTGTGAAAGATTTCTTACAAGTTTTAGTAGGCACTGGCCTACTAAGAACTGGTCCTTTTCCAGTTCCTTCGAGAGCAACTCAAGTCAACCCCAGACATTCCAAAGGCTACAGGTTTCAGTCACAAGGGACTTTTAGAACAAAGCAATGGGGGGTCTTCCTCCTCCATATCTGGAAACAACAAGAAACCTCCATATGGTAAGCAGTCTCAATGACTTCCCTTTACACTTACCAAGCACTTAACTTTTAGCCGCCCCTTCGGGGGGAAACTGGCTCTTCAGGCAAGAAACTGGCAACTTATAGCCCAGGACAAATGGGTTTTAAATATAGTATCCCAGGGATACAGATTTCATTTCCACACGTTGCCAATTCCAAACGGATGGCCAGACCTGCCCCCGAATCAGTGGGCAGAGGCCCAGAAACAAGTACCTTCACTCGTGAATACGGGGGCTATTCAACCAGTACCAGAAGAGGAAAAGGGACAAGGTTTCTATTCAAGACTTTTCCTGGTACCTAGAAAAGACAAATCATGGCATCCAATTCTGGACTTGTCTGCTCTAAACACCTTTCTGGGCATTCCAAAATTCAAGATGCTGACTCTTCACCAGTTACTTCCTACACTAGGCAAAGATGCTTGGTTGGCAACTCTAGCTTTAAAAGAGGGCTTACCTGCATATCCCAATCAGGGAATCTTGTAGAAGATACCTCCGCTTCAAAGCAGGCTACTTGCATTACATGTTCTCGGCACTGCCCTTTGGCTTATCTACTGCGCCCAGGGTCTTTACAAAGTGCCTGGCTCCAGTAATTAAATTTTGCAGGCTAAGAAATATTCAAATATATCCATACCTGGACGATTGCCTAATTCAGGCAGAAAACAAGGACACTCTTCTAAACCATCTGGCGCTTGTAAAAAGGGTTCTAACTTGTCTAGGTTACACTGTAAACGAAAAGAAATCACAACTGGTACCCTCTCAAAAATTACATTCCTGGGTGCAAGCTTGAATACAACTGCCCAGATGGCTTTCCTTGCGCCAGAGAAACAAATTAATTTGGAGATTTACTTCAAACAGGTGGCCACAGAAACCTGGCTTTCTGCAAGGCAAATACTGCAAGCCTTGGCCTCCTGCATTCTTCTAATTCCATATGCAAGACTGCATATGAGGAAACTTCTGTGGTACTTTAAAAGTCTATGGGAGTCAGCATTGTCACAGCCTGGAAACGATGATTCCTATCGTACCTTGCCTGCAACTAGAGTTCCTATGGTGGGCAGAGTCCTGCCACCAAAACAAGGGACTGCCATTCACAACAGCCCTGCCACCCAAACCCTAACTACAGATGCATCAGACTATGCTTGGGGAGCACATCTGGCAGGGAAGTGCATTCAGGGCAAATGGAGCCCAAATCAAATGCACCTTCATATCAATCAAAAAGAAATGCTAGCTGTACAGAATGCACTGACAGCCTTCAAGGACTACCTTCATCCAGGACAGTTAATGATAAAGACAGACAACACCACTGTTATGTGATACATAAACAAGCAGGGGGGGGTTCACACTCCTACCCCCTTTGCAGACTAGCCATGGCAGTGTGGAACACGGCCTTGACCTGTCAAATACAACTACAAGCTCAATTCCTGCCAGGAGAGCTGAATACTCTGGCAGGCGAACTAAGCAGAAATCTCATGGATCCACACGAATGGAAACTGGAACCACGGATTTTCAACATGTTGACACGCAAATGGGGGAGTCCAGACATAGATCTTTTTGCCTCACCCCAGAACTTTCAGTTGGACACATTCTGCACAAGAACACATCACAAAAAAGCCTGGAAAGTGGATGCTCTATCCTTCAGCTGGAAAAACATATTAGTCTATGCTTTTCCCCCTCTGCTCTCCAAAGTTCTAGTAAAAGTCAAACAGGACAAACCAAAAATGATTTTGATTGCTCCAGACTGGCCTAGCCAACACTGGTACCCACTCCTGCGCAATGTGTCATACCTTCCACCGTGGCACCTTCCTCAGACACCTTACTGTCTCAGCAGAACAACCAAATTCTACACACTCTGCTCCAAACTTTGAATCTTGCAGCATGGCTAATCACCTAAATTCACCCTTAGCATCTGTGATGGATGTCATTTTGGAGGCAAGGTCTAGTACTAGAAAATCTTATGCTGACAAATGGAAAAGATTCTGTGCCTGGAGTCAGTCTCGAGGAATAAGCACAGCAGTGCCCAATATTCCTCAGATTTTACAATACTTAACTGAGATGCTTCACAAGGGCCTGTCCTTTTTTTCCATAAAAATCCATGCCTCAGCCATTTCAGCTCATTACAACACAGAACCTCCCCTCTTCTCTCATCCTCTGCTAAAGCAGTATCTCAGAGGGGCCAAAAACTTAAGACCACCCAGGAGAGCTCCAACCCCTGCCTTGGACCTCAATTTTGTATTGGAAAAACTCTCTCTCCCTCCTTTCGAGCCAGCTGCTACCGCAGACTTAAAATTTCTGTCCTGGAAAACAGCTTTCCTTTTAGCAGTCACTTCAGCTAGAAGGATTTCCGAATTACAGGCTCTTATGGCAGTGGAGCCTTTCATTTTTCATGCAGACAGGGTATCTCTCCGGACCAGTCCATCCTTCATGTCTAAGGTGGTATCCAGTGTGGCTCTTAATCAGACCATTCATTTGCCAACTTTCTTTCCCAATCCACAGAACAAGGGGGAGCGGATTCTGCATTCATTGGATGTACACAGACAACTTAGATTTTACTTAAACAGGACAAAATCTCAAAGAAAATCTGAACTACTACTGGTGGCATTTGCTGCAGAAGCAGAGGGAAAGGCCATTTCAAAGCAAACTATTTCCAAATGGATAAGCCATTGTATTAGTTTCTGCTATATGCACCATGGAAAAACTAATCCCCCCAGGGGATCAGATCCCATTCCACCAGGGCTGTATCTACTTCTACAGCTTTTCTCAGAGGTGTTCCTACCAGGGACATTCTAGAAGCTGCTACCTGGAGCTCAGTTCATACGTTCACCAAACATTACCATTTACCTTTTTTCTCTAAATCCAGAGCTGTCTTTCCCACTACTGTCCTGCAGTGCCTTATAGGTGGTCCTAATGCTATATAATTCTCTCCACCCGAGCATAGCTTTGGGAATCTACCCAAATGTAATGACTGCAACAGTGAAACACGAAGAACATAGTATAGTTGTGTTCACTTACCATAAATGTAGATGTTAGTGTGTATTCACTGTTGCAGTCCTGGTTACCCTCCCTCCAGCCCCCTACTTTTCTCTGTCTATACCTCTGCTTTCTTTCACTATGCTTAAAAGCCCTTTTGGTGCATTTGCTTTAGAGATTGGAGGTATATTCTTTGTGTTTTTAATTTTATTTGCTCCCCATTTGGGGGCAAGAAAAACTGATGTAATGGCATCGGCTGCATGTTTTATACCCCCTGACGACCTGACGTCATGGAAGAAGGGACAGCAACTGACGAAGGACCCAAGACTTTGTTTATCAGGCCTACTGAGGGCAACCTGCCAGCAGATTACCCAAATGTAATGACTGCAACAGTGAATACACTTGAACGTCTGCATTTATGTTAAGTGTACACAACTGTACTTTGCATACCAGCACCCTCTTTAGAAACAAATGTTTCCTCCTCGGTAGCTTAACTTTGTTTTAGAACAACTCTTGCTGCATTTGAACCAGCTCCATTGTCTATTTTAAAGCTCTTAACTTCGAAAACAGTTCCACTAATTGCTCTGATTTCTGCAAGAAGAGTATCTTGAATTGCAAGATAGGGTTTCCTTAAGAACTAATACTTTACACCTGAAGTGGTAGCCAAGTTTACTTTGAGCCAAGCTATCCATCTTCCCTGTCCTTTTTCGAGAATCTAAAAATAAGAAAGGACTCTTCCCTACTCTAGAAGTCCACAGAAAACTGATATTTTAACAGAAGTAAAACCTTCAGAAAGTTTTTTTGTACGAATGTAAAAACATCCTAGCGTCTAAACAGATGCTTCTGCATATGATTTTGTCATACTTTTACCTTTTGTTATACCCACTGCAGTAAGACAATTCCAGGCAACGTCAAGGCTTACTTCTCCAGGGCCCCAGCTTCATCTGTGGCTTTATTTAAAGTTTGATTCTAGAAATATTCTAGAAGCAGCAACTTGGTCCTTTGTGCATACTTTTACAAAGCATTGCAAATTGGGTTCCTCCTCTAGGTATAGGACAGGCTTTGTTAGGACCATTTTCCAAGGGCTGCTGGACCTTTTTCCATAGGTCCATATGTTGGTGCATTTACAGGCCATTTTAAGTCTACAGTTATCACATTTGATGCTTAAAGTTAACCTTTCCTGTTAGTTTAACTTCACCTCATAGCCGGCCTTAGGCATAGGCCAACTAGGCGGCCGCCTAGGGCGCCGCTGTAGTAGGGGCACTTTTTTCCAGTATTTATTTAGTGTATGTAGACCAGGATGGGGGCACCAGGTGGTGTGGTGAGGGGCGCCATGGAGCCCTTTTGCCTAGGGTACCAGTTGACCTAAGGCCGCTCCTGTTCACCCAAGTCTTTCCAAGGTCTACATTTGTATGTTATTCTAGTGATAATTACTAACTCAAAACCTAGGTAATTGGAGGGGTCCATATTTTGGGGTAAGTCATTTAGGAGCCACCTCTCTCCATTTGTAATACAGAGGGGATTTATTCTGTAAATTTCATATTTCCCATCCATTGACCCAAGTTATATTTGAATGTGGTCAGGGATGAGCTTTGTTTTACATGGAAGAGGGAATTAGAGCAGTGGTATCCCCTGTGAGATATACCTGTCCGTCCAAATCATTCTGTTAATGTCGGAGATGAGCTTTAGATCCGTGGATCAAGTATTTCTAATGACATTTCACTTGTGGATGTGAAGCAAGCCTATCAGTAATGGGTCAGAGGATGCCTTGTATGATATACACAGGTTATCTCTTAGCAATCTTCCCAGTTAGTATGATGTGATAGCCTACCCATGTAGCTAAGGCTACTTGCAGCAGTGGTCAAATGGTCAACATAAATTAGCTGTGCAAGTAAACTTACCATAACAGTAGATATTCAAATGATTACTGCTGCAGTTGCAGCTACCTCAGTCTGTCTCCCTTATTTTTGTATTTTTGTGTTGCCAGGGAGAGGACTTTTTATTTTTACTTTCCTAGCATTAGCCCCTTCAAGGCTGTAGCCTCCCCCTCTCTTTTCGCTTTGGTCGAGCTGGTTAACTGTTTGGTGCATGGAACTTGCTGTTAAGCTTTGGAAGCTGGCCAGCTGCTGCTAATACAAGCAGTATGTAACCCATATTGCAGAGGCTACTGCAGCAATGATCATTTGAACATCTGCTTTTATGTTCAGAGAATGTCTGAGTTAATGGTACATCATTATTTCATGTTCTGGTTTGAAGCATGCTCACTGTAGTTGGTTTGCAAACTTAACAATGTTATGTGGTCCTATCTCGCCTACATTCTTTACTCACGGGTTCAGAGCAGAGAATCGGCTCCGACTCTGCCAACTTATTTCTCTAGCACGAAGTCTGTAATTGGCTGGGCTAACCCGGTATCCCAAGATGCACCTCACCCTAGCCCCAGATCTCGTTTGCCGCTCGTAGAGTTAGGACGTGGTCTCACTTGGCTGTGGCTAAGGTACCCTTTTTCAAAACTTTTCATAAGTCTTTAGCAGCCTGTTCTCTTGTAAAAAGCTATTTTAATAGCTAGTTTTTCAATGTGAGTGTACTGTGTAAGTGAGTAGTGTTTTTTGTGGTATCCCTCTGTTTTGGCGGGCTAGGCCCGTTTAAATTAGAGGACCTAGTCCTCTCCTGTGTTGTTTTTTGAGTAAACTTGTGTTTTGTTTGTTTTTTTGGTTTGTAGTTAGATTTTCCTTGCTGCACCAAAGAAACGTTTAAATTAGAGTTTCCTTGGCTGTTAGTAGTTTGTTTTTTCCCGCCTTCCTCTTTTGTCTGTCATTGTCGGTTGAGTGGGTGTTGTGAATTACTATGTCTAAAGAGCAGAAAGAGCATAAACCCTCTGGGTTTAAAAATGCTCAGAATGTGGCTGCAAGATGTCCATTACAGATGGGAATTCTATCTGCGTTTATTGTCTTGATGCTATTCACCTGCAAGAGTCCTGCAGTTTTTGCCACGCCTTCAGCCCGAGGGTACTGCAGGAAAGAAAAAATAAGCAGATTTTGATGGGCCTGGTTAAGCCTTCTTTTGAGGAGTCCTTAGACTCTTCTTCTAGTACTAAGTCTAAGACTTCAAAGGCCAAGAAAAGATCTCTGGCTCCATCTGGCTCCTCGGAGACCCCGGAGAAGGTTTCGAAAGTGGATACTGCCTCCTCGGCTCCCTTGTCCTCGGGGCCGCAGGAGGTATCTGTTGTGCTGGAGTCGAGCTCGGCCTTGATATTATTGGAGCCTATTCGGAGCCGGTCACCCAGTGTTTAGGCATGAGTCACGGGTAGGAGATCTCGATCTCCTTCTATTTCCTTTAAATTCTCTAGGCTGTCTGATTTGGATGTGGATAGGGTGGTCCAGAGGCTCCTGCAGTCGCCGATGTTAGCAAAGTTGTTCTCTGCTCCGACCCAGTCAGCTCCGGAGCCAGTCCCTATGCTTGTACCGATGATTCCCTCTCCGAGCACCCCTGTGTCGTCTGAGCCGTAGTGCTCCGCACTGAGTGATGTTCTCGTGTCGGCTCCAATACCCCTTGTGAGTTTATCGGAGCCAACATCAACTCCAACCATGTCTGTTCCGTCCTCTGGTTTCGGTACTCTGGTTTCCTCAGTCGGACCCGAGGGGGATACCTCTGGACTCTAGTCGGTTCCAAGCCTCCCTCTTGGTGCATCGGCTCGGAGAACCCAGACTCCGGTTATGGTCTCGGAGACGGGTCAGTCCTCTGATTCGGGAGGACCTGCCTTCGAGGCCATGAGGAGCGCACTGGCCAGATCGTCAGTTACATCACCCGGATCGGTCACTCGTTCCCCCTACACCCTGGCTAGAGCCTCTGATGCCCCCTATCCGTGGATGGCGGAGCCCAAAGGTCTGAGGATACCCCCATGAGTGGTCCCCAACTTTCTGAGGGCCCCTCAGTCTCAGTGCCTGAGGAGCCCCCTAGAAAGAAGTTATGCAAGAGGAAGCACATAAACCCCCAGGACGAGTCCCTCACTTCCGATACCGACCTCGAGGAGTCCGAGGGGGTCCCTCAAGTCATCCTCAGATGATGTCTCTTTCTCCAACATTTTGGAGATCTTGAGGCAGAGAGGTGACTGGCCATCCAAGACCCCCTCTGAGGAGGAGTCTGTATTCCTCAAGGCCATCGGAGCTCAACCCTCCGCCTCCTGGGTGTCTCCACCCTTCGATGAACTCCTGGATTTGATTTGTAGGAGGGTGTGGGAGAGCCCTGATTCCGTGGAACCGGTGCCCAGACGTCCAAATAAGTTTCTTTTTGCTCCCCCGGGGAAGGAGTTCCTGACCAAAGGGGTTTCAGTAGATGCCTCTGTGATGGCGGCAGCCACTCAGCAGGAAGTTGCAGAGGCTTCTTCTTCCATCCATCCTCCTAACAAGGAGTCCAGGAGTATTGACCGGTGCGGGAAGCGTACCCTGTCTTCAGTGACCTTTACTTTACAGTCGCTGAATTATCTTTGTCATTTTACTCTGTTCAAGAGAGATCTCCTTAAGGAGCTAGGAGACGCACTGACTGGTAACATGCCTGAGGCGGTAGCGCAGACTGTTAACGCCCAGTTGTCTACCCTTGGTTCCGTTGTCAACTCGTCCATGAGGCTCATATCCTGTGCAGCCGAAGGGGCGAGTAGGGCAGCTAGCTCAGGTGTAGCTCTCAGAAGGCAAGCCTGGATGCGCCTGTGTCATTTCGCGGAGGCCTTTAAGTCTTCCTTCACTGATGCCCCCTTTGATGGGTCCTCGCTCTTCGGGTCCAAAGTGAAAGACACCCTCACCAGATGCGAACAGGAGGGGAAGACCCTATCTGCCGTAGGGACCAGTTTCTCTCTTACTTCTAGGCCTTACTCCAAGGCTCAGAGAGGATGGAAAATGTGGTTCAAGAAGTCACAGAAGTCTTTCCCTGCCGCTCAAGGTGAGTCCCCCTCCAGAGGCAGAGGAGGGGGAAATTATTCTGGAAGACGCCGTCCTAGAGGCAGAGGAGGCCCCAGCAACTCGGGAGACCGCAATTCCTTTTGCGAGTCTTCCTTTCAGCGTTCATGAGGTGTTGCCCGACTGCACTGTTCCGGAGCTAGTCAGGGGCCGTATTTCGTTGCATCCGGAAGCCTGGGAAAAGCATCACCCAGGATCGTTGGGTGCTTCGAATAGTTACCGGAGGTTACACTATCCCCTTTTTATCAACACCCCTCCAGTCAAAAGAATCCTGGACGTTCCACCCAGTCAACGGGATCAAGCAGCACTAGAAGTTTCAAAGCTGCTAGTAAAAGGAGTCATCCAACCAGTCCCCTCAGACCATATCGGATCAGGAACTTACTCAAGACTCTTTGGTGCCAAAAAGAGCAGGGGACCTGAGACCCATTCTGGATCTCAGCTGATTGAATAACTACGATGTTCATCGTGTTTCACTGTTGCAGTCATGACTGTAGGGTTCTCCCCTGCCGGCAGGCAGCCCCAGGTCGGCCAGAATCCCAAAGTCTGGGTCCGGCGTCGGCTGTTCAACCATGCTCCCTGACGTCAGAGTGCCAGGAGTACAAAGCTGACGGCCGACGCCATCTTCTCCAGTCTTTCTTGCCATGCGGTGATAGCAGTTCGCATTTCCCGGTTGGCGGACTCCTGACGAATTTTACTGATATACTTCGGTCTGAAGACTTTCTTCTCCACTCAAAGCTAAGTACCCCGTTGGGGAAACTTTTTTCTTGCTCCACTCCGATGTCAGAAAAAGTTAATAATTGTATTTCATGTGGGAAGCAAATGCCTCATAAGGATTTTCATTCTTACTGTATTCCTAGCTAGTTGTCAGTTTTGTGCTAGATTCAATCAACGTACAATTAAGCGAAGGTACAATTTTGCTTTTCATTACTTTGGTAGGCGCTTTAACTACAAAATGTCGTCGGATACAGTCCCGGCTACCGGAGTTCATAAACGTCGCAAGGATAGACAGGCCTCCGAGGTCCAAATCTGATGATAGCGCACAAGCGGAGCCAGCTTCAGGTTCGGCCGTCGTCAGTGAGGCGCTTTTGCAGCTCCTGTCGTCGGCCATTTCAGAACCGATGGCCGAAACGGACTCTCATGAGGAGCCAACCAGGCCTTTAAATATTTCTGTTGCAGGACCTTCGGACAATGCTCCTTAGGATGGGTCCGGAGCCGCTGTGCAGGTACCGGCTTCCGAAGGGGTTTTCAGGCCTACTCAGCTACTAATAAAGGCAAAGACAAAGGCAAGGACTCCTTCAAAATCAAAGACTTCTACACAGGCTTCTTCTGAACCGGCTCCCAAGTCACAGAAACAGTTACTCAAGATGGCGGAGGATTTACTTACTATTAATTAGGGGTTCTCCTCCCCCTCCAGACAAAAGGCCTAGGCAGGATGTTTCTTATGATTCCTCTGATCAGGCTTCTGTTTCCTCAGTTTCTTCTTCTGATCAGGAATATTCTTTCCCTCCCTATGAGGATTCTGATGCTGAAGGAATCCATTCCTTCAGCCTCTCACCCTGAGGATTTCTCTTTTGGGGAAACTTTGCATGAAATGAGGGAACATTTCCACTGGGAAGGACAGGAGTATTCAGAATCCAAGAAAAGGCTGAGGGAATTTCTTCTTCCCCAACTTAGACCCCTGGCTATTCCTCCTGTTTTGGATATTGTGGATGATGCCTTTTCGGAGGCTAACTTGCCCCCGACTCTTTTCCTCCTGCTCCTGAGTAGCCTGATAGATATTACAGGGTTCCTGATTCCCATCAGTTTTTGTACAAGAACCCTTCTGCTGACCCTGAAACCATTTCTCAGGGTCCTAAGGGAGCTAAGGCCGCTTCTGCCAAAAATCCTACTCCTACTGAAAAGGATTCTCGATCCTTAGAAAGATGGGGCAAAAAGGTGTACACTTCTGCTACTTTGTCCATTAGGGCTTTAAACTGTCAGTTTCATATGTTTACATACCAGCAATTTCTATTGTCTGTCTTAAAACAAAAGCTTACTTCCATTTCTACCTGTGCAGAGGATAAGGAATTACATGACTTATTGCATGCCACTGAACAGGTTGGGAAGCATGGTTTACACTGTGGATTTTGATGCCTTGGAGGCTTCTTGTAGGGCTGCGGCCTCTGGCACAGTCATTAGGAGGCATGCATGGCTAAAGGAACAAAATTTACCTGAGCAGGTAAAGGCAAAATTATTGGATGCTCCTGTTCAGCCTAATGTTTTGTTTGGATCGAAAGCTGAAGAGGTGATTAAAAAGATGGAGGATAAGGCGAAGTCAATGCAAACAGTTAAAGATTTCTTACAAGTACAGCCTCATAGATTTAGCAGAAATTGGCCTTCAAAAAATTGGTCCTTTCCCACTTCAGACAGGCCTCAGAGGGGTGGATATAGACGTTCCAGTGGGAGGCCTCAATCAGAAGCTGCTTATAGACCAAGACAGTGGACTGCTTCCACCCCTAGGGGAGGAGAGGACAGGTCACAATCTCAAAGGAAACAAACTCAATGACTCCCTCTGTGGGGCTACAGGAACTTCTTCCCTGGAAGCCCCTCTCGGAGGAAAACTCTCTCTTTTTTATCAAAATTGGACTCAAATAACCCAAGACAAATGGGTTTTTGATGTGGTTTTAAGAGGTTACCTTGCCAAGGCCAAGCGGATGGCCAGACCTTCCAAAGCATCAGTGGACGGAGGCCTTAAACCAGGTGGAAGCTCTTTTGGCTATGAATGCCATAAAAACTGGTTCCTCTTTCAGAGATGAGAAAAGGGTTTTATTCAAGGCTTTTTCTAGTCCCAAGGAAGCAAAACTCATGGAGACCCATTTTAGATCTGTCGGTCTTGAACACCTTTCTAGAGATTCCAAAATTCAAGATGCTTACTCTACAGCAGCTACTTCCAGTGCTGTCCAAAAATGCATGGATAGTAACTCTGGATTTAAAGGAGGCATATTTACACATTCCTATCGGGCAGGATCGCAGAAAATACCTCAGGTTCAAAGCCGGATCAGAGCACTTTCAATTCTCTGCGCTGCCCTTTGGATTATCTACTGCGCCCAGGGTCCTAAACCAAATGCCTGGCTCCAGTAGTAGCTTACTGCAGACTCAAGGGAATTCAAATTTACCCTTATCTGGACGATTGTCTAATTCAGGCAAACAGCAAGGATGTCTTACTCCAGCATCTAGAATTTGTACAGAACCTCCTCAAGTTCCTGGGATTCTGTGTAAACATAAAAAAGTCAAATTTGACACCATCGCAACAGATAACTTTTCTGGGTGCACTTCTAAACACCACAACCCAGATGGCATTTCTGACATCCGAAACAGTTACAGCTGGCTTCAACTTTCAGAACTTTGGCAACTTTAACTCATCTATCTGCAAGGAAATTCCTGCAGGCTTTGGGTTACATGGCCTCCTGCATCCTTCTAGTACCATATGCAAGACTACACATGAGGAAAATACAGTGGTACCTAAAAAGTGTATGGTCTCAGCATTGCCACAGTTTAGACATACTGATCTCCGTTCTTCCTTGCCTTCAAAAGGAATTTCTTTGGTGGTCCAGGGCATGTGCTCTAAACAAAGGGAAGCCCTTCCGTCTGCCTCCTGCCTCTCAGATTCTAACCACGGATGCTTCGAATTATGCTTGGGGAGCCCATTTTCAGGGCAATTGTTTGCAGGGCCTTTGGACAAAAGGATCAGAAGCACCTGCATATCAATTTAAAGGAAATGTTAGCTGTTCAGAAAGCTCTATTGGCCTTCAGGAATCTTTAACAACCAGGACAACTGTTAATACGGACGGACAACACCACAGTTATGTGGTACATAATCAAGCAGGGGGGATCTCATTCCTACCCCCTTTGTAGACTAGCCATGGATCTATGGGACACAGCTCTATCTTGCAATCTGGATCTTCAGGCTCAGTTTCTACCAGGGAAACAAAACTTCCTGGCAGACAGTCTGAGCAGACATCTTTCGGATCCACACGAGTGGATGCTGGACACCAAAATATTCAAGATAACAGCAGCTTGGGGGTGTCCTCACATAGACCTCTTTGCATCCCATCTCAATCATCAGCTACAGACAATTTTGCGCCAGGATTTTCCACACAGAAGCTTGGAGAGTGGACGCCCTGTCATTCAGTTGTAGGAACCTCTCGGGATATGCCTTTCCGCCTCTCCATCTCCTTCCACGGGTTTTATTGAAGGTAGAACAGGACAAGCCCAAGATGATCATCTTGCTGGCTCCAAATTGGCCTCGGCAGGTTTGGTATCCAACTCTAATAAACCTATGCCTGGAGCCCCCTTTGATTTTACCTCGGTCTCCGAACCTTCTGTCTCAACATCAGGGTCAGGTTCTGCACTCCCATGTCAAAACTCGCAGCCTGGTTAATCCAGGGTCTTTGATTCATTCTCTCCTACCCAAGCAGGTTATGGATGTCATTTTAGAAGCCAGATGTCCTAGCACTAGAAAATCTTATGCAGGAAAATGGAAAAGATTTTGTTCCTGGATGCAGGCGCAGGATTCTGATCCTCTTCTTCCCAACATTACTTTAATTTTACTTTACTTGACAGATCTCTTACATAAGGGTCTTTCTTTCTCTTCCATTAAATTACATGCCTCTGCTATTTCTGCTCATTATAATACAGACCTTCCCATCTTTTCCCACCAGCTCATGCAACGGTTTCTCAGAGGAGCTAAGAACTTAAGACCTCCTAGATCTCCCCCTATTCCTGCTTGGGATCTCAACTATGTTTTGGAAAAACTAACCTTGCCTCCTTTTGAACCTGCTGCTTCTTCTGACATCAAGTTTTTATCTTAGAAGACAGCCATCATGTTAGCCCTAACCTCTGCCAGGAGGGTTTCAGAGTTACAAGCTCTAATGGCTGTGGAACCTTATATTATTTTTCATCAAGACAGAGTATCTTTGAGGACTAATCCTACCTTCATGCCTAAGGTGGTTTCCAAAGTGGCTTTAAATCAAACTATACACTTGCCAACCTTTTTCCCCACTCCTCAAAATAAAGGGGAAAGGATCTTGCATTCCTTGGATGTACACAGACAGCTACGTTTTTACCTGAACCGAACTAAGGACATCAGAAAATCAGAACAATTGTTTGTTTCTTGTGCTTCCAGTTCCCAAGGTAAAGCCATTTCAAAACAGACCATTTCTAAATGGATTGCTCATGGAATCAGATTTTCTCACCATGGAAAGCAAATCCCAGGGAGTATACGGACTCATTCCACCGGAGCTGCTGCCACTTCTGCGGCCTTCCTCAGGGGAGTTCCTACCAAGGATATTTTGGAAGCTGCAACTTGGAGTTCAGTGCATACATTTTCTAATCACTACAATCTACCTCCACTCTAAGTCTAGGGCAGGCTTTGCCTCTGCAGTCTTGCAGGGCCTTTTAGCCACCCCTTCCTCTTTATGACCACCTCCCTTTCTTTCAGCTTTGGGATTCTACCCTACAGTCATGACTGCAACAGTGAAACACGATGAACATAGTACAGTTGTGTACACCTACCATAAATGTAGATGTTCGAGTGTCTTCACTGTTGCAGTCTGGGTTTCCCTCCCTCCTGTCCTCTCTTATTTTTACTTTTGTGTATTTCCTTTTTTCACCATTCTTCTGAGGTGTATTTGCAAAGGTTATGGGACCTTTTTCATTTTGGGACTCCTGACATCTGGGGCAAGAAAAACTGGAGAAGATGGCATCGGCTGTCAGCTTTGTACTCCTGGTGCTCTGACGTCAGGGAGCATGGTTGAACAGCCAACGCCGGACCCAGACTTTGGGATTCTGGCCAACCTGGGGCTCCCTGCTGGCAGGGGAGAACCCTACAGTCATGACTGCAACAGTGAAGACACTCTAACATCTACATTTATGGTAGGTGTACACAACTGTACTTTCTGAAGTCCAAGTTTCAAATGGTCATTCTTCTGTTCATTTTTCCCTTGTTGGAAAAAGGAGTATGGATGTGCTCCATCGATCACAAGGATGCCTACTTACCACATCAAGATGGACAAGGCATCCAGGAGTCACTTGCGCTTCCGGCTGGGAGCCAGTCACTTCCAGTTTCGTGCCCTGCCCTTTGGTTTCACCACAGCCCCCACTGTGTTTACCAAGTGTTTGGCAGTGGTGACAGCTCACCTGAGATGTCGGGGATTCCAGGTGTTTCCATATCTGGACCACTGGCTTCTCACCGTCCCCACCAGGCATCTCCTCATTCAAGCCAGGGAGGCTACCATTACACTTTGTCAACAACTGGGAATTACCTTGAACTGGGAAAAGTCTGCCTTGCTGCCCTCACAGCGTGTTGTTTTTATAGGCGCAGAGCTGGACTCTATTCAAATGCGGGCCTTTCTGCCACAAGAGAGGATAAGAGTGCTGCAGTCTCAGATTCACGCATTGTTGCCCCTCAAGAGAGTTCAGGCCAGGTTAGTTCTCCAGCTCCTGGGATCCATGGCTGCCACCATCATGCTGGTGCCTCTAGCTAGGTTACACATGCGGATCCTACAATGGCTCCTTTCGGCCCAATGGTCCTTTCAGAAACTTCCTCTTTCCCACTTGATACTTCTCACGGAACGGTGCAAACAGGACCTCCACTGGTGGCTATGTTCCACCAATCTGGACAAGGGGAGGAGCGTGACTGCTATGTCTCCAGTGCCCACTGTGACCATGAACGCCTCCCAGATGGGGTGTGGGTGCATTATCTTGGCAGGACGGTCCAAGGCACGTGGCAAGATCACGAGGTACACCTGCATATCAGTTTTCTAGAGATGAGAGCGGTGTTACTAGCGTTGCGGGCACTCCAAAGCTCTCTTCCTCTGGGAACGATTGCAGTTCACTCGGACAGCATGTCTGTGGTGTGGTGCCTGAACAAGCAGGGCGGAACAAAGACTTATCCCGCTGCAGAGAGGCCATGCAGGTGTGGCATTGGGCAGTGTCTTCCCAATGGTTTTTAGTGGCAATGCGCATTCCGGGAAAGACCAACGTGATAGCGGACAGGCTGAGCAGAGCTATTCTGATGCCTTACGAGTGGTCCCTGAACAACCAAGTGGCGGTTCAAATTTTCAACAGGTGGGGTCAGCCTTGCTGCGATCTCTTCGCCAGCCCTCTCAATGCTAAATGCAGCAAGTACTTCACAGGGGGAGTCACCCAGGGATGCTCTAACCCACTATTGGCCCCCCGGTCTGATCTATGCTTTCCCTCCGTTTCCTCTGTTACCAAGAGTGATTCAGAAAGCCATATCCTTGGGAAGCAGGATGATTCTAATTGCTCCACACTGGCCTTGACAAGTATGGTTCCCCTTTCTTCAGCAGTACGCAGTGGACGGTCCTTGGACCCTGGACCCACTGCCAGACCTACTGACTCACATGTCAGGACAGCTCCATCCCTCCCTGCGAACCCTCAGGTTGGCAGCCTGGCTGCTCCACTTCCATCACTAGTTAGACGACATTCCTTTTCACCTGAGGTGGTACACATCTTGTCTTCGTCTCATAAGTCTTCCACCAGAAGGATTTATTCCAGCAAATGGAAGAGATTCTCCATTTGGGCTCCGGCCCAATGTTTGGACCCCTTCACATCCCCTGTTCCGTCGGTCGTAGATTTTTTAGCCATGCTTTTCCGACAGGGCTCCGCTCCTGCTACCAGTAAGGTGCAGCTGGCTGCAATTTCCAATTTTCATACATCTTACGAGTCTTCTCTTATGGGCCATAAACTTTGTAAGGCCTTCTTGAAAAGCGCCTGGTTACTTCACCTTCCTGTTTCAGAACCTGTCTTGCCATGGGATCTAAACCTTGTGTTACAAGCCATCACTTCACCGCCCTTTGAACCGGCTGCCACCTGTCAGTTAAAATTTCTATCTTGGAAGACCGCTTTCCTAATATCCATTATATCAGCCAGAGGAGTATCAGAGATTCAAGCTTTGTCCATTAAACCTCCGTATTTGACCTTTCATAAGGACAGAGTTTCCCTGAGACTTAACCATCCTTCCTTCCTAAGGTGTTATCCACCGTTAATCTTCATCAGTCTATTGAGTTACCAGTGTTCTTTCCAAACTTTTCCAATAAAGCAGAGTTTAGATTTCACCAGTTGGATGTGCATAGACAACTAATATTCTGCTTACACAGGACTAAGCATATTAGGAAGTCTGATCAACTGTTTGTGTCCTTCTCAGAAAACAGAACAGGTTGTCCCATTTCCAAGAGCACAATTTCTAAATGGATCAAAGATTGTATTTCCTTTATCTATTCGTCAGCAGGCAGAAATTTACCTTTTCCGTCAAAGCTCACTCTACCAGGGCAGTGTCTACATCAGTCGCTTACCATGCCAGGCTTTCATTGGATGATATTTGTGCTGCGGCCACCTGGGCCTCTCTGCACACCTTTATTACTCATTACAAGTTGGATGTGGCTTCTAGGGGCCGGGCTTCCTTTGGTTCCACGGTTCTCAGGAGTATTTTCCTATGAGCCGCCCAGGATAGAGGTGCTGGGGACGCTGTCCCGTGAGTAAAGAATGTAGGCGAGATAGGACCACATAACATCATGTAGTTATGTACTCACCATAACGCTCGATGTATGTGGTCCATCTCTCCTCACATTCTTACGTAGCCTCCCACCTGCCCCCTTCCTGTAGGATTTGGAGGAAAATTGGCTCTGAGAACCCTTCAATGTCGGTTGTTTTTTTCTTTCCTTTCCGGCTGGAGCTCCTTCCAGTGGTGGTTGTGTGTGGGGTGTGACTGGAATGGCTGCAAACTAGATATGGGGCTAGTGCGAGGTGCATCTTGGGATACCGGGTTAGCCCAGCCAATTAGAGACTTCGTGCTAGAGAAAGAAGTTGGCCGAGTCGGAGCCAATTCTGGGCTCCGAACCCGTGAGTAAAGAATGTGAGGCGAGATGGACTACATACATCGAGCGTTATGGTGAGTACATAACTACCTGTTTCTGTGCAGCCAGTCACTTGTCAGTCACTGAATGTCATTGCAAATATTAAACTTGTTCAAACTTTTGTGCAGTTTGCAATGATTATTGAGGGGCTTTCCATCCAGACCACTGACCTACCCTACCTGAACTACCTGCGGTCAAGAGCCTCCATGGTGCCTGCCTCTTGCCATTCATTACAAACTGTACAAGTTAGCAATACTCCACATTTGCAAAGACCACTGACCTACCCTGCCTGAATTACCTGTGGTCAAGACCATCCGTGGTGCTTCCTGCCATTTATAAGAAACTGTACAAGTATGTCCTGCAAAACTCACTGGTTTAAACTTAAACTTGAACTGTTGCTCCTGTGTAATCTCCTCTCTCGCACATCTGCGGTCTGCCCCCTGTTCTCTCCATCTACCCTGCTCCCCCACCCTCCTACCTTCCTGCAACTATTCCTGACTCCTACTGTTCTCTCTGCTGTACCCACCTTTACTTGCTCACTGGTCTCTCCAACACTGAACTGTCCCTCCTGCACTTTTCTATCCTTCTGTCCATCTCCTTGTCTCTGTACTCTATACTATTGCCTCCCTTCTTACAGATTTTACTTGGGAGTATCTCTCCAAGCTGCTCTACCCCACTCTCCTTCTCCCGTCCCACATTCCTGCCAAACTTTCTTGCATTACTGATTGCTTCTCTGAGAGTTATCCGTGGGTCTACATCTAACTTGCATTTTTCTCTGTATAAACTGTGCTTGTGCTGTATTTTATAGACACTGTCTGGTATTCTGTTCGATGTTCTTGGTGTTTCACTGTTGCAGTCATCGCATTTTGGTTATCTGCTTGCAGTAGCCCTCAGTCGGCCTGATTATCAAAGTTTTGGGTCCTGCGTTGCCGTCTCAGCTTCCATGACATCAGGTAGCCAGGGGTATAAAGCATGCAGCTGACGCCATTACATCAGTCTTTCTTGCCGTGTGGTGCCTAAAGCAGAAGCAGTTTGTAAGTGCTGGTCGTCAGACTCCTGAAATTTTCGTTTTAGAGTTTCAGAACCTTAGTCTTCAACTAAAGCTGAGTACCCCATTGGGGAAACTTTTTCTTGCTCTAAACCGATGTCATTAAAAGTCAATAATTGTATTTCTTGTGGAAAGTAAATACCTCATAAAGCTTTTAATTCGTACTGTATTCCTTGTTTAGGCCCTGACCACAATGTACCTCGCTGTCAGTTTTGTGCCTTATTTAAACAAAAAACTATTCATCGTCTGTATATTTACGCTTCTAAATATTTTGGTACTCTGTTCAATTATCCAGGTATATCTTGGGTAAGCCATCCGACTACCGACATTCTGAAAAAATGCAAAGATAAAGACGAGACAGGCCGCCTAGGTCCAAAGCTGCTGACGACGCTTCTAAGCTAGTCGCCAGCTCGCCGGTACTCAGTGAGGTGCTTTCGCAGCCACTGGTACCCGCTACTTCAGATTTGCAGGCCTCTACTGAGACCCATTCATTGTATGCCGCGAGATGCTTCAAATGTGGAACCTGCGGATGTCTCTACCATGAACGGGTCCGGAGCCGCTGTGCAGGCACCGGCTTCTGAGGATGTATTTAGGCTTACTGACTGGCATATTAAACCAACGCCATCTTCTTCAAGGCCTAAAACTCGAACCATGCTTAGAAAACCACCGCCCAGACTCCATGGTCAGGCCTCTATGCCTAAAAAAGAAATGATAAAAATAGCTGAAGACCTTATTACTTTAATCAGGGGAAGCCAACCTTCCACCTCTAAGAGACCTAGGACTGAATTTGCTTAAGATACTTCTGATCAGGATTCTGAATTTTCTGTTTCCTCTGATGACCAGGATTTACCCTGATCTACCTATGAGGATTCTGATGCATAGGACTCTTATTCCTTCTACAGACCTCTGGCTATACCTCCGGTCCTGGACATACTTGATGATGTTTACTCTGAGGCTTGTCTTAATCCGGAATCCCTGCCTCCTGCCCCAGTCAAACCTGATAGGTACTACAGAGTTCCTAATTCTCATCAATTTCTTTACAAAAGCCATAATCCTGACCCTGAAACCATTTCTCAAGGCCATGAAGTCCTCTACTGCCAAGAATCCACTTCCTTCCGAAAGCGAATCTAGATCCTTAGAAAGGTGGGGTAAAAAGGTATACACCTCGGCCACCCTAGCCATGAGAGCCTTAAATTGTCAGTTCCATATGCTTAAATATCAGCAGTTTCTGTTATCACAATTAAGAAACAAAATGTCTCAGCCTGAACAACCAGATTTGAAGGAATTGCAGGATATGATGCATAGTGCAGAACAAGTGGGTAAACGCACCTTGCAATGTGGCTATGATGCCTTAGAGGCCTCAAGTAGAGCTGCCATTACAGGATCAGTTATTCGTAGACATGCCTGGCTTAGGGAACAAAGCTTGCCCGATCATGTTAAAGCTAAACTACTAGATGCTCCCTTACAAAAGGATGTGTTATTTGGCGCTAATGCTGAGGAGATAATACGAAAAATGGAAGAAAAGGCTAAATCTATGCAAGCTGTCAAGGCTTTTCTACAGGTACAGCCACCACTTTTTAGCAGAAATTGGCCATCAAAAAACTGGTCCTTTCCAGCCACTGACAAGCCCCAAAGAGGTAGATACAGGCGCACAAGGGGCAGAGGACAGTCTCAAGGATGATATAGAGGCAGACAATGGCAAACTCCAGCCCCAAGAGGTGGCGAAGACAGTGCACAACAATACAGAAAGCAAACCCAATGACTTCCTTCTTTTTCTGCCCAGCATCTCCCAGCTGGCAGCTCCCCTGGGAGGAAAGCTGGCACTGTTTACAAGAAATTGGCATATTATCACAACATACAAATGGATCCTGGACATTATAAACCGAGGCTACAGATTTCATTTTCACACACTTCCAAAAATGAGAGGCATGCCAAACCTGCCACACAATCAAAGGGCAGAGGCGCAAATACAAATTTCAAAACTCATGGAAATGAAAGCCATTCAAGAGGTTTCTACTCACGAACAAGGTCAAGGTTTTTATTCCAGACTTTTTCTGGTGCCAAGAAAAGGAACCGACTGGAGACCCATTTTGGACTTATCCATCCTAAATACATTTCTACTCGTACCAAAATTCAAGATTCTCACATTACAGCAGCTTCTTCCCATGCTGGGCAAGGGGTTTTGGCTGGTAGCATTGGACCGCAAGGAGGCATACCTGCATGTCCCAATCAGACAAAGCTGCAGAAGATACCTCAGATTTCTTGCAAGTTCAATCCACTATCAATTCTCTGCATTGCCCTTTGGCTTATCTACTGCGCCCAGAGTATTCCCGAAATGCCTGGCATCAGTAATTGCATACTGCAGACTACAAGGGATACAAATTTACCCTTATTTGGACGACTGCCTGATCCAAGCGGACAGCAAGCTCACATCTGGCTTATGCAACATGTTTACTGAATTCTCTGGGATACGCAATCAACAAAGAGAAATCCAGACTAACACCATCTCAGAAAATAACTTTCCTGGGTGCCAACTTGGACACAAACACCCAGATGGCCTATCTTACGCCAGAGAAACAAGGGCGACTAACTCAGTACTTCAAAACACTAGCAAATTGTACCAGGCTTACTGCAAGGAAAATCCTGCAGGCTCTGGGCTTCATGGCATCTTGCATTCTTTTAATCCCATGTGCAAAGTTGCATATGAGGAAACTTCAGTGGTACCTAAAAAACCTATGGTCTCAACACAGCCACAGCTTGGAAACAATAATACCAATAATTCCCTGTTTACAAAAGGAATTTCTATGGTGGGCCCAAGCATGCCAAACAAACAAAGGCCTCCCATTCTGCAAGCCTCAAGCAAATCAAGTCATCACAACAGACGCCTCAGATTACGCCTGGGGGGCGCACATGACAGACAGGTGCATTCAGGGCAAATGGTCCCAAAAGGAAAAGCACCTTCACATCAATCAAAAAAAAATGCTAGCAATGATAAATGCAATTACAGCTTTCAAGGACCTCTTGCATCCAGGACAATTATAAGAACAGACAACACCACAGTAATGTGGTACATAAACAAACAAGGAGGAACACATTCATACCCCCTGTGCTGACTAGCCATGACACTTTGGAACTTGGCTCTGGAATGGCAAATCGAACTTCAAGCACAGTACTTGCCAGGTTTGGAAAACACGTTGGCAGACAATCTAAGCAGAAATACGACAGATCCACACGAATGGAAGTTGCATCCATAGGTGTTTACAAAGATAATCCAAGCGTGGGGAAGGCCAGACATAGATCTCTTCGCCTCCCACAGGAATCATCAACTGGAAAAGTTTTGTTCAAGGACCTTTCGCCCAAAGACCTGGAGAGTGGACGCCCTTTCTTTCAGTTGGACAGGATGGATAGTGTACGCTTTCCCACCTCTGCCCCTTCTACCCAAGGTACTCTTGAAAGCAAGAGCAGACAGGCCGAAGATGATACTGATTGCTCCAGACTGGCCAAGACAACACTGGTACCCACTCTTAAGGAGCCTAACACATACTCCTCCCTGGCCGCTACCTCTTCTGCTGACTCAGCACAGCTACAAAACTCTTCACAGTCAGCTGAAAACACTCAATCTCGCTGCATGGAAAATCCCTTAACACCTCAACAGACCCTACTCACCAAAGAGGTGCAGGATGTCATTCTGGAGGCCAGGAGACCATCTACTAGAAAGACTTACTCCGCAAAATGGAAAAGCTTTGGCTCTTGGAATGGGAAAAAAGGCCAGGACCCTAGAAAACTGAATTTGCCTCAGATATTACAGTATCTAGCTGAGCTGCTGAACAGTGGGCTTTCATTTTCCTCCATAAAAATCCATGCCTCAGCCATTTCTGCAGAATTCAACACGGATCCACCTTTATTCTCTCACCCACTTTTAAGACAATTCCTCAGAGGGGCTAAGAATATAAGACCCCCAAGGAAATAACCAGTGCCAGCCTGTGATCTTAATTACATTCTAGAAAAATTAACATTGCCTCCCTTTGAGCCAGCTGCCTCAACAGATTTGCAATATTTGTCCTGGAAAACAGCTTTCCTTCTGGCCATTACCTCAGCTCGTAGGGTTTCAGAACTACAAGCTCTCATGGCTGTACAGCCCTTCCTCATCTTCCATCAGGACAGGGTCTCCCTTCGAACCAACCCGTCATTTATGCCTAAAGTGGTATCCAGGGTAGCTTTAAATCAAGCCATACACTTACCTACCTTCTACCCCAACCCTCAAAACAAAGGGGAGAGGTTGCTACATTCCTTAGACATCCATAGACAGCTACGTTATTATTTGGACAGAACAAAGCCTTTCAGGAAATCTGAACAACTTTTTGTGTCCTATGCTGTAGGAGCTCAAGGAAAGCCTGTTGCCAAACAGACAATTTCAAAATGGATAGGCCACTGCATACGATTCTGTTACTCCTACCATGGGAAACCTGTCCCTGTAGGCATCAGACCACACTCCACCAGGGCCACAGCTACCTCTACAGCCTTCCTCAGAGGAGTTCCTACCAAAGATATTTTGGAGGCAGCCACTTGGAGTTCTGTACATACCTTCACAAGACACTACCACCTGCCTTTATATTCAAAAACTAGAGCAGGCTTTGCCACTGCTGTGTTGCAGGGCATTCTGGCTCATCCAAGTTCCACCTAATGCCTACCACCCTGTGCGTAGCTTTGGGATTCTACCCATATGTGATTACTGCAGCTGTAAGCGCGATGAACATAATACAGTTTTGTACCTACCATAAATGTAGATGTTCGAGTGCTAATACAGTTGCAGTACAGGTTTCCCTCCCTCCATCCCCTGTAGGTACAGGAATAGTGGCTAATTCCTCCTCGTACATCCTATTTTGCGTTATCCTCCTATGGTGTATTTGCTTGCAACTTCTCTTTTTTGATAACATTGGCATTGCTGGAATATATTTATTTATATATATATATATATATATATAGGCATATAGCTATATAATTTATGTGTTGCCTTCCTTTTGGGGGCACCTGACATCTGGGGCAAGAAAGACTGAGGAATATGGCGTCGGCTGTGACTTATATACCCCTGTCGCTCTGACGTCAGGGAAGAAGGCGACAACAACTGACGCCGGACCAAGACTTTGGAATTCGGCCGACCGAGGGACCACCTGATGGCAGAGAACCCATATGTGATTACTGCAGCTGTATTAGCACTCGAACATCTACATTTATGGTAGGTACAAAACTGTACTTTAAAGCTAAATTGCTGGATGCCCCCTTTAAATCAGGACCGCCTGTTTGGCAACAAATCAGAAATACTTAAAAAGATGAAGGTAAAAGCTAAATCTATGAAAGATTTCCTACAAGTACAGCCTCCAAGATTTAGTAGGCATTGGCCCTCTTAGAATTGGTCCTTTACTGCCTCTTCCAGGCCTTCTCAATCCAAACCTAGAACCAGGAGAACACCCAGGCTTCAGTCCCAGGGTACGCACAGGACTAAGCAGTGGGGGGCGCCCACTTCCAAATCAGGGAGTAGTAAGACTCCGCCCTCTGGTAAACTGTCTCAATGACTTAACTTTAAAACTTCCAAGTCCTTCTCAGATGACTGCTCCTTTAGGGGGAAAGATTGCTCTGCAAGCAAAAAACTGGGAACTCATTACCCAGGACAAATGTGTTTTAAATATAGTTTCTCAAGGATACAGATTTCACTTCCACACGTTACCAACCCCAAATGGTTGGCCAGATCTACCCCAAAATCAGTGGGCAGAGGCTCAAAAGCAAGTAGACTCTCTTAAGCGTAAGGGCTATTCAAACTGTACCAGAAGAGGAAAAGGGACAAGGTTTCTACTCAAGACTTTTCCTGGTACCCAGAAAAGACAACTCATGGTGTCCTATCCTGGACCTTTCTATCCTAAACACCTTTTTGGTGATCCCAGAATTCAAGATGCTTAACCCTTCATCAGTTGCTTCCTATACTAGGCAACAATGCCTGGTTGGCAACACTCTATTTAAAGGAGGCCTACCTGCACATCCCAGTCAGGGAATCTTGCAGAAAATACCTACGCTTCAATGCAGGCTACATGCACTCTCAGTTCTCTGCACTGCCCTTTTCTTATCTACTGCGCCCAGGGTATTCACAAAGTGCTTAGCTCCAGTCATTGCAATTTGCAAGCAAAGAAATATGCAAATATACCCATACTTGGATGATTGTCTAATTCAGGCTGAAAGCCAGGACATACATTTGAATCTTCTAGGATTTGTACAAAAGGTGCTAACTTATTTAATATTTTTATTTATTATTTATTTATATTTGTTGACCGTCTGGTGTACACCATAAATGAAAAGAAATCACATCTTGTACCCTGTCAACAAGTTATATTCCTGGGAGCAAGCTTGAACAGAACTTCCCAGATGGCTTTCCTCACACCAAAGAAACAAATTCATTTGACAACTTACTTCAAGCTAATGGCCACAGAAACCCTGCTATCTGCAAGGCAAATATTGCAAGCCTTGGGGTTCATGGCCTCATGCATTCTCCTAATTCCGTATGCAAGACTGCATATGAGGAAACTACAATGGTATGTAAAAAGCCTATGGTGTCAGCATACTCAGGACCTAGGAACAATGATTCCTATCATACCTTGCCTACGCCTAGAGTTCCTTTGGTGGGCAGAGGCCTGCCACCAAAACAAGGGACTACCATTCACTCTACCCCCTGCTGCCCAAACCCTAACAACAGATGCATCAGACTATGCATGGGGGGCTCACCTGGCAGGGGAAGTGCATTCAGGGCAAATGGAACCCAAGTGAAATGCACCTGCATGTCAATCAGAAAGCAATGTTAGCTGTACAGAATGCTCTGCCAGCCTTCAAGGACCACATTCTTCCAGGACAATTAATGGTAAAGACTGACAACACCACTGTTATGTGGTACATAAAGAAGCAGGGGGCTACCCATTCATATCTCCCTCTGCAGATTAGCCATGGCTCTGTGGAACACAGCCTTGAGCTACGGCTCTGTGGAACACAGCCTTGAGCTACCAAGTGCGTCTACAGGCTCGATTCCTGCCAGGAAAGCTAAATACACTGGCAGATGAACTCAGCAGAAATCTCATGGACCCACACGAATGGAAACTGGAAAGACTTTCAACATGTTGATAAATGGGGGGGTGCCAGATATAGACCAGTTTGCCTCACCCCAGAACTACCAATTGGACAAATTCTGCACAAGGACTCCCCACAAACAAGCTTGGAAAGTGGATGCTCTGTCCTTCAACAGGAAGAATCTATCAGTTTATGCCTTTCCTCCTGTGCCTCTCCTCTCCAAAGTACTACTAAAGATCAAGCAGCATAAAAGCAAGAATGATACTGATTGCACCAGACTGGCCACACCAACACTGGTACCCCCTCTTGCGCAGTGTGTCACTGCTGGCTCCATGGTACCTGCCTCAGACCCCTACCCTACTGTCCCAGCAGGAGGGCCAGATTCTGCATCCTCAGCTTCAAACCCTGAACCTGGCAGCCTGGCTAATTACCTAATCCCTCCATTACCATCCCTCAGTAAGCAAGTGTTGGATGTCATTTTGGAAGCAAGGAGGCCTAGTACTAGAAAATCTTATGCTAAAAAATGGAAAATATTCTGTTCCTAGTACCATAGTCAAGTTCAATATTTAACTGAGATGCTTCACAAGGGCCTTTCTTTTTCCTCCATCAAAATTCATGCCTCAGCCATTTCACCTCATTACAACACAGAACCCACCCCTCTTCTCTTATCCACTGCTCAAGCAGTTCCTCAGAGAGTCCAAAAACCTAAGACCACCCAGGAGAGCGCTAACGCCAGCCCTGGGACCTTAACTTTGTATTGGAAAAACTTACTCTACCTTCTTTTGAGCTAGCTGCAAGTGCAGAGTTAAAAGTCCTTTCTTGGAAAACAGCCTTCCTTTTAGCAATCACTTCAGCAAGAAGGGTATCTGAATTACAAGCCTTTATGGCAGTGGAGCCTTTCATCATCTTTCATGCGGACAGGGTGTCCCTCAGTACCAATCCCTCCTTCATGCCCAAGGTAGTATCCAGTGTGGCTCTTAAGTAGTCCATTCATTTGCTAACCTTCTTTTCTAATTCACAGAACAAAGGGGAACACATATTGCACTCCTTAGGTGTGCACAGACAACTTGGATTTTACTTGGATAGGACTAAACCTTAAAATCTGAGCAACTGCTGGTGGCATTTGCGGCAGGGGCAGAGGGGAATGCCATTTCAAAGTACACCATTTCTAAATGGATAGGCCATTGCATTCATTTCTGCTATAAGCACCATGGAAAACCTATCCCACAGGGGATAAGACCACACTCTACCAGGGCTGCATCTACCTCTGCAGCCTTTCTCAGAGGTGTCCCTACCAGGGACATCCTAGAAGCTGTTACCTGGAGTTCTGTACATACTTTCACCAAGCATTACCATTTGCCAATTTTCTCTAAATCCAGAGCTGGCTTTGCCACTGCAGGCTTGCAGGGCCTTATAGCTGGTCCTACTGCTATCTAAATTCCTCCTCCTATTTGGGACTCTACCCAAATGTGATAACTGCAACAGTGAAACACAAAGAACATAGTACAGTTGTGTACACTTAACATAAATGTAGATGTTCGAGTGTATTCACTGTTACAGTCCTGGTTACCCTCCCTCCAGCCCCCTGACTTCTTTTGGCTATACCTCTATTCTTCTTTACTATACTTAAAAGCTTTTAGGTGTATTTGCTTTTTTGTTGGAGGTATAACCTTGCATATATATATTTAATTGCTTCCTATTAGTGGGGCACTTGACATCTGGGGCAAGAAAATCTGATGTAATGACTTCGGCTGCATGCTTTATACCCCTGACTACCTGACCTCATGGAAGATGAGACTGCAACCGACGCAGGACCCAAGACTTTGATAATCAGGCCGACTAGGGCTACTGCAAGGAGATAACCCAAATGTGATGACTGCAACATCTACATTTGTGGTAAGTGTACACGACTGTACTTTCCTGTTACTTGAACTGTTTTCTATAGCCTTTCTTTCTGCCCCCCCCCCCCCCCGTGTCCTTCTGATCTGCTGCTACAGTTGTTCTGATCTGTTTTTTCTTGGTTTTCAAACTCCTGTTTCTCCTTTCCTCATTATGTTTTAGAGTAATCTACCCATAATCCTCTGCGCCCTTTAAACCTTACCAGTTATTCTCCTGCACCGTCTTCTCTCTCCCCTCCCATTCTTCAAGCGGTCCTGTAGCGTGCTCTGGCCAACATAGGTGAGTGTTACTCTTGTTATTCTGCTGGTTTACATTCAATTTTAACTAGATGTTCGTGTTTCACTGCTGCAGTCATTACACTTGAGTTATCCTGCCGTCAGGCGGCCCCGCAGTCGGCCAGAGTTCCAAAGTCTTGGTCCGGCGTCTATTGCTGTCACTTCTTCCCTGACGGCAGTGCGCCAGGGGTATATAAGATGCAGCCGATGGCATTTTCTTCAGTCTTTCTTGCCGCGCGGTGCCCGAAACAAAAGCAGTTCACAAGTGCCGGTCGGCCGACTCCTGAGATTTTCAATTTGAATTTTCAGAACTGAAGTCTTCAATAAAGCGAAGTACCCCGTTGGGGAAACTTTTTCTTGTCTCAGACCGATGTCCGTAGAAGTTAATTGTATTTCTTGTGGGAAGCAAATACCTCATAAGGATTTTCATTCTTACTGTATTCCATGCCTAGGCCCAGACCACTATGCCACTAGTCGGTTTTGTGCTAGATTTAACAAATGCACTATTAAACGTCAGTTTGATTTTGCTCTCCATTACTTTGGACGAAGATTTAATTACACCATGCGGTCGGAACAACCGACGACCGGAATACACAAAAAACGCAAAGACAAGGATAAGGAAAGGCATCCGAGGCCCAAAACTGAAGAAGCCTCTTCTAGGCCAGTCGCCAGTTCGCTGGTTCTCAGTGAGGCGTTTTCGCAGCCTCCGACACCCGCTGCCTCAGAGCCACAGGCTGCCTCCAACTCCCACGTGGAGATGTCTAGGCCTCTGGATACTCAAGGGTGTTAGGCCTATGGAAACTAACCCTTCAGATGGGTCCGGAGCTGCTGAGCAGGCATTGGCTTCTGAGGGCGTTTTCAGACCTTCACAGATTACCATAAAAACTACAGCCAAGTCTAAAACTCCATTAAAGACAAAGAAGCAAGTGCAGCATTCACCTGGACAGGCCTCCATGCCTAAAAAACAGATGCTCAAAATGTGCGAAGACTTAATTACTCTGATTAGGGGTACCCATCCCCCTCCTGATAATAGGCGTAGGCAGGATACAGACTATGATTCCTCTGAGCAGGTTTCCATTTACTCTGATTCCTCTCCAGACCAGGGATACTCTTTACCCCTCTATGAGGCCTCTGATGCTTAACAATCAGTTCCTTCAGCCTCTCCTCCAAAGGATTATTCTTTTGGGGAAAGTTTACATACCATGAGGGAGCATTTCCATTGGGAGGGCCAGGATTACTCAGAATCCAAGAAAAGGCTCAGAGATTTTCTTTTGTTACCTCAGCAAAGACCCCTTGCTATTCCGCCAGTATTAGATATTGTGGATGATGTGTTCTCTGAATCCAGTTTAAATCCCGATTCTTTACCCCCTGCTCCAGTCAAGCTAGACAGGTACTACAGAGTCCCTGACTCTCACAAATTTCTTTATAAAATCCCTGTTGCTGACCCAGAAACTATTTCCCAGGGTCCCAAAGGGGTAAAGGCTTCCATGGCTAAGAATCCATTTCCCTCTGACAAGGATTCTAGAGCATTAGACAGATGGGGGAAGAAAGTTTCCACTTCTGCAACTTTAGCAGTGAGAGCTTTAAATTGCTAGTTTCACATGCTTAAATACCAACAATATTTAATGTCTCTTTTAAAGCAGAAAATGATTACAAGTTCAGAACAACCTGACTATAAGGAAATGCAGGAGTTATTGCATGCAGCTGAACAAGTGAGCAAACATACTCTGCAATGTGGTTTTGATTCAATAGAGGCTTCTTATAGAGCAGCAGTTACAGGATCTGTGATTGAGGCATGCTTGGTTAAAAGAACAACGTTTACCTGATCATGTTAAGGCTAAATTATTGGATGCTCCTTTACAGCAGGATATTTTATTTGGTGTTAAGGCAGAAGAGGTATTATGGAGGATAAGGCAAAATCTATGCAAACGGTGAAGGATTTCTTACAGGTACAGCCACCTAGATTTAGCATAAATTGGCCTTCAAAGAATTAGTCCTTTCCAGTGTCAGACAGACCACAAAGAGGCAGATACAGACGCCCAAGAGGCAGATCTCACACCCAAGGCTCTTACAGACCACGACAGTGGGGTGCTTCAACCCCAAAAGGAGGTGAAGACAAGTCACAGCCTTACAGGAAACAGTCCCAATGACATCCCCCTTCGAATGCCAAGCACTTACCTTTTGGCAGCTCCCTTAGGGGGAAAACTTGCACTTTTTTCTCAAAATTGGCATATAATCACCCAAGACAAATGGTTTCTGAATATTGTGTCTCAAGGTTACAGGTTCCACTTTCACACTCTACCAAGGCTAAAAGGAATGCCAGACCTGCCACAAAATCAATGGGCAGAGGCACAAAAACAAATTACAGCCCTCAAGGACATGAGAGCTATTCAAAAAGTGCCACAACAGGAACAAGGACAAGGATTTTACTCTACTTTTTCTGGTCCCCAGAAAGGACAAAGCCTGGAGACCCATACTAGAACTTTCTACTCTAAATACTTACCTGGATGTTCCGAAATTCAAAATGTTGACACTACAACAGCTTCTTCCCATGCTGGGCAAGAAGGCTTGGCTTGTTACTTTGGACCTCATAGAGGCATACCTGCATGTCCCTGTCAGACAAAATTGCAGAAGGATACCTCAGATTCATAGCTGGTTCAGTGCATTACCAATTATCTGCACCGCCCTTTGGCTTATCTACTGCGCCCAGGGACTTCACAAAGTGTCTGGCACCAGTAATTGCATTTTGCAGACAAAAAGAAATTCAAATATATCCATACCTGGATGACTGCCTTATTCAAGCAGAGAGCAAGGACATTCTTCTAAAGCATCTGGCGTTTGTAAAAAGGTTGCTTCTTTGCCTAGGGTACACAGTAAACAAAAAGAAGTCAAAACTAGTACCCTTACAAGAGATAATATTCCTGGGTGCCAGCTTAAATACTACAGCCCAGATGGCTTATCTCACGCCAGACAAGCAAGGACAGCTAACTCAGTACTTTCAATTGATGGCAATAAAGACCCAACTCCCTGCAAGAAAAATTCTGCAGGCCTTGGGATTCATGGCATCCTGCATACTACTAATTCCATATGTCAGACTGCATATGAGGAAATTACAATGGTACCTAAAAAGTGTGTGGACTCAACACAATCTCAGTTTGGAAGCAGTAATACCACTAATTCCTTGCCTACAACAGGAGTTTCGATGGTGGGCACAGGCATGTCACCTCAACAAGGGACAGCCTTTCACTCTACCCACAACCAGGCAGACATTAACAACAGATGCTTCGGATTACGCCTGGTGAGCACACATGGCAGGAAAATGTATTCAGGGCAAGTCGACCGCAGACCAAATGCATCTTCACATCAATTAAAAAGAGGTGTTGGCTGAACAAAATGCCCTAACAGCTTTCGAGGACCTTCTGCATCCAGGACAACTATTACTAAAGACAGATAACACCACAGTTATGTGGTACATAAACAAGCAAGGGGGGCACTCATTCATATCTCCTATGCAGATAAGTCATGAACTTGTGGGACACGGCTCTAGCCTATCAAATTCATCTACAAGCACAATTCCTGCCAGGAAAGAAAAACACTCAGGCAGACGACTTTAGCAGAAACATCATGGATCCTCACGAGTGGAGATTAAATCCACAAATATTCAGCATGATAAAGTAGAAATGGGGGTGCCCAGACATCTTTTTGCCTCCCCAAAGAATTGCCAACTACAAAAATTCTGCACGTGGACTTATCACACACAAGCATGGAAGGTGGATGCTCTCTCGTTCAGCTGGAAAAGCCTAAAAGTTTATGCCTTCCCACCACTGCCTCTCCTTTCAAAGGTACTCCTAAAAGTCAGACAAGTAAAACCACAGATGATCCTGATTGCCCCAGACTGGCCACGCCAGCACTGGTACCCAATCTTAAAGAACTTGGCTCAAGGTCTACCATGGATTTTACCTCAAACTCCGCACCTTCTGACTCAACAAAACAATCAGATCCTGCACAGTCAGCTCAAAACCTTAAACCTGGCTGCATGGCAGATTCATTAGTCAAGCAGACAACACCTCTCTAAAGCTGTTATGGATGTCATTTTGGAGGCCAGGAGGCCTAGCACCAGGAAATCTTATTCAGAAAAGTGGAAGGGATTCTGTGCCTGGAACCAGGCTCAAAGCTTTGACCCTCTTTTCCCAAATATTCCTCCGATATTACAATACTTAACTGAGATGCTGGACAAAGGACTATCTTTTTCATCCATTAAGATCCACGCCTCTGACATCTCAGCTCATTACAACATAGATCCTCCTATTTTCTCTCATCCATTGCCCCTCAGAGGGGCTAAAAACATAAGACCACCCCGGAGAGCACTAACACCAACTTGGGACCTCAATTTTGTCTTGGAAAAACTAACCTTACCGCCTTTTGAGCCAGCCAATTCAGCAGAATTAAAATATGTATCATGAAAAACTGCTCTGCTTCTGGCAATAACCTCAGCACGAAGAGTCTCAGAGTTACAGGCACTAATGGCAGTGGAGCCTTTCATCGTTTTTCACCAAGACAGGATTTCTTTACGAACAAACCCTTCATTTATGCCTAAGGTGGTATCCAGTGTGGCTCTTAACCAAACTATTCACTTGCCAACTTTTTATCCAAATCCCCAGAATCAAGGGGAGAGACGTCTGCATTCCTTGGACATACTCAGGCAATTACGTTTCTACTTGGACAAAACAAAAGCTTTCAGAAAAACTGAGCAGTTGTTTGTAGCACATGCTGCAGGATCACAGGGTAAGGCTATTTCAAAGCAGCCCTTTCATGAGTCTCCGAGAGAACAAGCCAAAAAGATAAGTGCGCTGAAAATAGGGGGCAATGTCCAATGATGCTCTGAAATGCATGAGGTATAGCCCCTTCCAGGTCAAACTACTATCAGGGAGTAGCATGTATGCACGGACTACAGCGTGCAACAGCAGGTAGGAGGTCACCTGATTTTTCAAAGTCATTCACAAGTTAAAAAAAAAAAATAGGCATAAAGGTCATACACAAGGTAAAATAGGCAGAAATAACAGTTACTGCAGTAAAATTGTCAGCTATCAGTTTCTGCTACACACAGCATGGGAAACCTGTACCTAGTAAGCCACCAGCCACTTCAACTGCCTACCTTAGAGGAGTTACCTACCAAAGATGTCTTGGAAGCTGCAACTTGGAGTTCAGTGCACACCTTTACCAAGCATCATCACTTGCCTCTTTATTCTAGATCCAGAGCTGGCTTTGCCACTGCAGTGCTGCAGGGCCTCTTAGCCACCCCAAATCCTCTATATAACCAGACACCCTAACTCAGCTTTGGGATTCAACCCAAGTGTAATGACTGCAGCAGTGAAACACGATGAACATAGTACAGTTTTGTACCTACCATAAATGTAGATGTTAGAGTGTCTTCACTGCTGGCAGTCCTGGTTACCCACCCGCCATCCCCTCTTTCTTAGCTGGGGCTAATCTATACCTTTCTACCCTATACTACCTATGTGGTATATTTGCTGGTAACTGAAGGTTTTGTTGTACCTTGTTGTATGTTTTATTAGCAATATGTATCGCCTACCTATTTGGGGGCACTTGACATCTGGGGCAAGAAAAACTGAAGAAAATGCCGTCGGCTGCATCTTGTATACCCCTGGTGCACTGATGTCAGGGAAGAAGCGACAACAACCGACGCCGGACCAAGACTTTGGAACTCTGGCTGACTGCGGGACCACCTGACGGCAGGATAACCCAAGTGTAATGACTGCAGCAGTGAAGACACTCGAACATCTACATTTATGGTAGGTACAAAACTGTACTTTCTATTGATACTGAGGTGTCGTCTGTGTGTTTGGGCGTAGGAAAGCCGAAAACTGTGTTTGCATCTCCTTATTTGTCTAATTCCACTTGTGAATGATGTAGCTCAGGATAGTTGACAGTTGTACTGCAGTAGCTGTTATTTCTGCCTATTTTACCTTGTGTATGACCTTTATGCCTTTTTTTTTTTTTTTTTTTTTTTTTTTTTAAACTTGTGAATGACTTTGAAAAACCAGGCAACCTCCTACCTGCTGTTGCACGCTGTAGTCCGTGATAGTAGTTTGACCTGGTAGGAGCTATACCGCATGCATTTCAGAGTATCGTTGGACATTGCCCCCTATTTTCAGCGCGCTTCTCTTTTTGGCTTGTTCTCTCAGAGACTCAGTGACGAACTCAACCTGCAGTAGCTGCTTGTTTTTAAGTGCTACTCTCTCACTTTAACAGATGCTGTTTTACCTCCTTTACTTTGGCTGTTGTGCCCTCTGCTTGGCATTTATCCTCTCTTTTTTATTCGCTCCCACTGAAACCCAGATAGTGACTACCTTACCATGCAATAGCTTGTTACCAGTGGTACTATTCATATACATTACTCTGCGTGTTTACTGCCCTCTGTGGCTTTTTCTCCATTGTTTTATAGACTACACAACTCATAGACTGCCAGTGTGATTTTGCCCTATGAACTTTACTCTTGCACACAGTCTGACCGGCACTACTTACTCATATGACGTCTCCTTTCAGATTAATCTAATATAAATACCTATACTACATATTTGAAATGATTTTGAACTGTACAAGTCTATAAACAGCTGACTATATCTGTTGTATTTGGTATCGGAAAAAGACCTTGAACTGCGAAAAGTAACTTATACGGTCATTTCTGCTTTTGCAATACACAATGCATATCTTCATGCTTTAGCTGCTTGCTGTATTTCTAGTGACCATTGACTACTGTACGTGTATACCAATGCATATATTATTTGTCTTGCTGTGAACATTGCCTCAATTACATGAATTTGTTTTGTTACTAATTGTACTGTTTTTTTCTCTCCTGCGTTCCTACATTCTTCTCTACTGTACCTACTCCACCCTGCACATCTTCATTCCTCAACTGCTGCCCTCAGACTCTTCTGTGCATTCACTCCCCTGTGTCCTTTCCACTCCACGTTTTTCACCCCCTCAGCTTTCCTACCTGCACGCCCCCCCCCCCCCGTAGCCTAACCACCCAGAGGTCCTCCCTTCCCATTTCTCTTTACTTCACGACCACTGTCAGTAGTTGCTCTCACCAGCAGCCACTCTCTCATACCTCTCACTCCATTACATACTATATCCCCCTCTGCACACACTATGCTAATCTAGCTCTCTGCATCACTACTTGGGTTCCATTTCTCCCTAACACCTCTCTTCTTTTTATAGGTTAGCAATACTCCACATTTGCAAAGACCACTGTCCTACTTTGTCTGAATTATACCTGTGGTCAAGACCCTCCGTGGTGCCTCCTGCCATTTATTAGAAACTGTACAAGTATGTCCTGCAAAACTCATTAGTTGAAACCTGAACTGTTGCTCCTGTGTAGACTACTCTCTTGCAAATCTGCGGGCCGCCCCCTGTTCTCTCTATCTACCCTGCTCCCCCACCCTCCTACCTTCCTGCAACTATTCCTGATTCTTACTGTTCTCTGTCTGCTCTACCCCTTTGTTGCTCACTCTCTGGTCTCTCCAACTCTGAACTGTCCCTCCTGCATTTCTCTGTCCTTCTGCCCATCTCCTTGTCTCTGTACTCTATACTACTACTACCTCCCTTTTTACAGATTTTACTTGGACTATCTGTCCGAGCTGCTCTACCCCCACCCCCTCTGCCTCTCCTGTCTCACATTCCTGCCAAACTTACTTGCATTACTGACTGCTTCTTTGAGAGTTAACCCACTCTGTTCACCTTTGCTGTGCTCGGGCTCACTTTGCTCCCCTACCCTACCCCCATTCCTACCCACCCCTACATCAATTACATTTATACTTTCTTTTCCCTAACCTTCCTGTCTGCTCACCCACACATAATCCACTTCCTGCCCAAAACGACACCCCACCCTCACACCAGCCTTCATCCTCCTACATCACTTCCTACTTTCAACTAGTATCCATCTTCACAACTTCTCATCCCACACACTAATTTTCACATCCTTCTCTTTACCACTCCTCCTCTTATACTTCTCTCTGTTCTAACCTGTTATCAATCACCTATCCCCCCCTTATTTTTGCTACCCTACCTTATGCATCTCTGAATCTCTTCCTACTACCTGTTCCTTTACTATCTCCCCATCTCTCCAACTTTTCTACCAACTGTTTTCATAAACTAACTTTACTTCAGAACTACCCAGTTGCCTGCAAATCTAAATTCTGCAACCAACTCTTACACTTTCCTCCACTTACATTCTTCACTAATTACATACTCCTCTCTGGAGACATCCACCCAAACCCAGGCCCTCTTTCCTCTCCCCACAACCACATACCCCACACAACTCCCTCCACCTCCCACTCTCCTCTTCCAGCAATCCATCCTCATCCTCCCAAACAGTACTCAACCTTATACAAACACCTAGCTAATCTGTTCACTTAACATTGAAAGCCTCACTAACAAAATCTCTGAACTTCACACCTGGATAGCCCATACTTCCCCTCACATTCTGTCCTTATCTGAAACCTGGCTCAAACCACACATCACAAAACAGTGAAATCCTCCCCCCCCTGGCTATAATATTTATCTCTTTGATATAATCACAAAAAAAAGGGGGGGGGGTGTAGCCATCCTTTACACTGATGGCCTAAATCTCTCACCTGTCACCATCCCGATCCCTGACTTCCACCCAGCGGAAGTAATCATCCTTAATTGCCACCTTAACCCTCACAAAAAAATTGCTATCGCCTCAATTTATATCCCACCTGGAAATAACATCCACAGCCTAGAAAATATCCTATCCTGGTTCTCCCATAACATACAGTATGAAACCCTCATCCTTGGAAATGTAGATCTACACCGGTCCATACTTACAACTGACTCTCCAAAATTTAGTATAAACCTACATGGATTCCACCAACTGATAATATCCCCCACCCGCCTCCATAAAACCTGTTCATCCAGCTCTACTATTGACTGCATTTTCACTAACTCTTCCAACCTCTACCCTACCTGACTCCTTAAGTGATCATCTCCCCACCACTTTTCTGCGACACTCAACCCAATCACCCAAATCGCACCTTTACAAAGACTGTCGTAAACTTACTAACTTTGATATTAGTCAATTCAACTCCTTTCTGTTTAATAATTATTGGTCCATCCTTAGGCATATCCCTCTCAGTGATGCAATGTGTAAATTTAATAGCATTTTCCTGAACACCCTCAACTCCCTCACCCCCTCCAGAAGATTTAGAATCAAACCAAATTGTGCTCCCTGGCTCAACAAAGATACTAGACCCATTATGCACAAGTGTGTGTGCTTGGAAAGTCTGGGTTAAAATGAAAGAACTGCCCCTGCTACTGAATTACAGACAACTAAGGAATCTTGTCAAGAAACAAATCATTAAGGACAAAAAAGCCTACTCCAACCCACCTATGTTCTGGTCTACTCTAAACAAAATTATTTTTCCAGGCTGCCCTTCTAACCCCTCCCCGTACCCTAATAAATCTCCTCTAGAGACTGCCATCCTCCTCAATAAACACTTCGTTGACACAATCCAAAAACTCACTCCTACCAACTCTAACCCCACCACTCTCCCTACACCTCCCAACTCCTCATCAAAAACGTTTTCTCCTTTCAACCTGTACCAGCTTCCTGCATTAAAACACTTCTGAAGCTTATACCCGGCTCTCCCTCCACTGATGATCTCCTTCGTACCTTCCTCAAACTAGCTCAGAATCTATAGCCTATCCTGTATCCATTCTCATCAGTAGATCAATTCAAGAAGCTACAGTTCCTTCCATCTGAAAATAATTTTTCACCATCCCCCTGCATAAAAGAGGAAACTCAACTGATCCATCTAACTACAAGACCCATCACCATCCTATCCCCTCTCTCTAAAATACTTGAAAAATGCATTTGAAACTTACTAACCTCAACCTGATACCTCCCTATCATGGTTGTCTAGCTATCACTCATGTAGGCAGCAGTCAGTCAGATAGCTCGCATTCTGCTCTTCTTATATTCCAGCCCCATCCAGTGTTCCACAAGGTTCCATCTTGGGTCCCCTCCTATTTAACATTTTCACTAATGAACTATACACATCCTGTCAACTATCGTCCCTTGTCCAGTATGCAGACGACTCTATCATCTCCAACTCCAATAACATCTCTGAACTCCTTATCCTAACCCAAGACACCTTCCGATCCACTGAAAAGTGGCTATCCGATAATCTACTCGTCCTGAACCCTAAAAAGACCAAACTCTTGCTCTTTCTCCCCCGCTTTCTCTCTCATAAGAAAGCCACCTTTTCTATTGCATCCTCCAATAACACTATCATAAAACCTGAATCCAACACACAGTTCCTAGGTGTCATCATTGATTAACTTAAGTTTAGCCTACACATACTCCAATGTGTAAAAAAACTCACCCGAAACTAGGCTTGCTATATCACAATAAAAAATTCCTAACCCCCAATGCCAGACTCTCCGTGGCACAAGCACTCCTCCTCCCCTTTCTGTGTGCTGCCCCAGTTCTAACCAACATTCAGGCCACAACCTTGCCCAAACTTCAACAAATATACCACAAAATAGCTGGATTCATTATGAATTATCCTTACAACTCACAACACTGCCTGGCACTAAATGCTCTCCAATGGCTTGAACTCTCTCAAAAGCTCCTCCTTTCACAATTTCAAATGATACACTATACTACACAAACCAACTTCCTGTGCTGCTCTCTCCTCCCTGGTATCCACCTACTCCCCATCTCGGACCCTCCGCATATCAAACAAGAAACTTCTGGATATGTACCAACCGAAGAAAAATGTGGGCAAACTTCTATATAAATGCTCAATAGCCCAAGCTTCGAACAAACTTCCTGTATACATTCGCTCCATTACCCGCCAACTACACTTTAAAAAAGAACTCAAACTTCACCTACTGAACTCCAAGACTTGCCCCTGCCATGACCCAACCTAACCCCACCACACACTCATATTATACTCCCATCACTTATGGTACTACTCTCACCTAGTCACCTACTTGATGCTTACCTGGTAAATGCAACCTCACTAAAGCTGAAAGCTTTACTTTCTGAGGTATATTTTTATATATTTTTGTACAAATGTCACTTAATTTTGATGTGCATGTTTCTTATTCTTTTTGACTGGTTGTAGTTCTGAATTTCTATTTTTAGTCTAATGGATTTTGAATTTTAATACATGCTGTAAACTATTTGAGAATGAATTTTGAACTGTAATTTGTTTGTAATCTGGAGCTTTTCTCCTCGGGTCTCCACTGAAAATGGGCTACTTGCCCAGTTGGACCAACCCGGTTAACAAATGCCAATAAATAAAAATTATATTGTGGACAAGAACACTATTGTGATTTGTTGCTATGGTGTGTATAATATGTAGATGCAATTCATTACAGTGATAATTTACTTAACAGGTTTTAGCGACAGTTGCCTTTTTTTACAACTTGGCACATTCTGTTCTGTTTCAGTGAGGAGAATGAGTTATCAGCTGGCAGGTGAACAGCTAGATCCCTTCCATCCAGGTGCTACTTGCTCACTCTGTGTTCGTAATCTGGAAAGTACAACTAGAGCTGGTGACTTGCGGAAGCTGTTTGAGGAATTTGGGGAGATTCTGGTATGTATTTGTTTTCTTTGTACTTGACCATTTGTACGTTTTGTATGGAATTTTGTTTCTTTATCTTTTTAGCACTGTGAAAATGTCATCATCTTTCGGCTTTTCCCGTTAGGGGTCGCCACAGCAGATCATCTGTTTCTATTTCTTCCTGTCCTCTGCATCTTGCTCTGTCGCACCAACCACCTGCATGTCCTCTCTCACCACATCCATAAACTTAATCTTAGGCCTTCCTCTTTTCCTGTTATCTGGCAGCTTCATCCTTGGCATCTTTTTCTCAATGTACTCAGAATCCCTCCTCAGCAGATGTCCAAACCAACGTAATCTTGCCTCTCTGACTTTGTCTCCAAACCTTCCAGCCTGGGCTGACCCTCTGATATATACTTATTCCTAATCCTGTCCTCCCTCATCACACCAAGTGCAAATCTTAACATCTTTAACACTGCCACATCCAGCTCTAACTCCTACCTTTTTTTCAGTGCCACTGTCTCCAACCCATATAACATAGCTGGTCTCACTACATTCTTGTAGACCTTCCCTTTCACTCTTGCTGGTACTTGTCTGTCACAAATCACTCCTGACACACTTCTCCACCCACTCCATCCTGCCTGTACTCTCTTCTTCATCTCTCTTCCACACTCACCATTACTCTGAATTAGTGATCCCAAGTATTTAAACTCATCCGCCTTCGCCACCTCTACTCCTTGCATCCTCACCATTCCTCTATCCTCCCTCTCATTTACACACACATATTCTGTCTTAGTCCTGCTGACCTTCATTCCTCCTCTCTGCAGAGCATATCTCTGTCTCTCCACGGTCTCCTCCACCTGTTCCCTACTCTGTCACTACAGATCACAATGTCATCTGCAAACATCATAGTCCACGGCGACTCCTGTCTGATCTCGTCTGTCAACCTGTCCACCACCATTGCACCTGATAACATGGAGGATATGACGTTTTTATCCTTCAGGCACCTTTACTATTAAGAATGCACAAACTGTCATGATTAAAACTAGAAGACTTTTAGGAAATCAGACCAACTCTTTGTGCCCCTTTCTACTGACACAGAAGGGAAACCAGTTTCCAAACAGACCGTCTCCAAGTGGATCTCCCACTGTATTTCCTTTTGTTACAGCCTTCATGGCAAAACGTCTCCTGAAACTGTAAAGAGTCACTCCAGTTGGGCACTTCTACCTCTGCTGCCTTCCTGAAAAGAGTACCTACCAAAGGCATTTTAGAGGCTGCTACCTGGTCATCTGTGTATATCTTTACCAAACACTACCACTTACCAGTCTTCTCCAAGTCTAGAACAAAATTTGCCACTGCCATCTTGTTAGGGTATCCTCTCTTTACCATAATCTACCTTCCACCCTCATCTCAGCTTTGGGAATCATCCCAGAAGTCAGGAGTGCAACAGTGAAACATGAACATAGTGCAGTTGTGTACACTTAACATAAATGTGAATGTTTGAATGTATTCACTGTTGGTCGTCTTGCCCTCATTCTTTCCCCCTTTTGCCTACAGTGTAGTTTGCTGCTATTTTCTTTACTAACCAGAGGATCCCATGGATGTTTAACTGACAGGCCCCTTTTTCTACCTTTGTCCCTTGCTTTATGATTCATTCTGGCAGCTCCTACCTTCTAAAGGGCAAGAAAAGCCTGATGTCACGGCATTGGCTGGCTCCCTTTATACCCAAGTGTATTGATGTCAGGGTAGGGAGTCAGCCATCCTTGGGGGAGGGAGATATTTAGTCTGGTAGTCAAGCTGGCTAAGGGCTTCCACAGCTGTAAATCCCCACAAGTCAGGATTGCTACATTGAATACACTGTAACATCTACATTTTTGTAAGTGTACACAACTGCAGTTTTCCAGGTTTCTTTCTCAGACCCTACCACACTCCAGAAATGTTGCCCAGTTTCTGTTCTCTGTACAAAGTCGGGGGTGCTTGTCTCTGCACTACGAAGACTGGGCATCCCTCAGAAAAGATACTTTGGTGCAGAGGGTCATATCCACAGATTATTTCGTACCATTTTCCCAAATTCTCCCTACAAAATTGAAAAGGATCCCTGACGTTCCATGTAATCAGAGGGAGGCAGTAACCTTAAAAATTGAAAAGCTGCTAGAAAAAGGTCATTCAGAAGGTCACCAGACCAAAAAAGACAGGGACTTGAAACTCATCTTAGATCTCTGCAAATTAAACTAGTACCTGAAATACTCAAAGTTATTGATGGTAACTGTTTGCTGCATTTTACCCCTGCTGTGAAAGGACTGTTGGATGTGCTCGATAAATCTTCAGGATGCTTACTGTCACATCAAAATGAACAGATGTCCCAGAAGATATCTGCGCTTCTGTCTGGGACCCACTCATTGCCAGTTCAGAGCACTGCCTTTTGGCCTCACCACAGCCCCCAGGGTGTTCACCAAATGCATGGAGGTGGTAGCACATCACCTGAGATTGCTGGGATTCCGGGTGTTTATGCATCTTACCTAGATGACTGTCTCCTGACTGTTTTGACCAGACATCCACTTGTACAAGCTAGGGACTATTTGCTCCAGCTATGTCTCCATCTGGGCATCACAGTCAAGTACAAATCACAGCTCACGCCCACATAGGATCTGTAGATGTTCATTGTGTTTTACTGTTGCAGTCATTACACTAGGGTTATCTTGCTGGCAGGCTACCTGCAGTCGGCCAGAATTCCGAAGTCTAGCTCCGGCATTGGTTGCCGTTACCTCTTCCCTGACGTCAGTGCGCCAGGGGTATAAAAGATGCAACCAACGCCATTTTCTTCAGTCTTTCTTGCCGTGCGGTGCCCGAAGCAAAAGCAGTTCGCAAGTGCCGGTCGGCCGACTCATGAGATTTTCAAAATCGAATTTCAGAACCGAAGTCTTCAATAAAGCTAAGTAACCCTTTGGGGAAACTTTTTCTTGCTCCAGACCGATGTCAGTAAAACTTAACAATTGTATTTCTTGTGGGAAGCAAATACCTCATAAGGACTTTCATTCTTACTGCATTCCTTGCCTAGGCCCTGACCACGACATTACTAGTTGTCGGTTTTGTGCTAGATTTAACAAACGCACTATTAAGCGTCTGTTTGATTTTGCTTTACATTACTTTGGCCGAAGGTTTAACTACATAATGCCGTCGGAACAACCGATGACCGGAATTCATAAAAAACACAAAGACAAAGAAAAGGACAGGCATCCGAGGTCCAAAACCGACAAAGCCTCTTCTAGGCCAGTCGCCGGTTCTCAAGTGAGGTGCTTTCGCAGCCCCTGGCACCCACTACCTCAGAGCCCACAGGCCGTACCCGACTTCCACGTGGAGACACCTAGGCCTCTGGAAACTCAAGGTATTGGGCCTGCGGAACCTATTCCCTCAGATGGGTCCGGAGCCGCTGAGCAGGTATCGGTTTCTGAGGGTGTTTTCAGACCTTCACAAATTAGTATTCAGTTCACTACAGCAGCCAAGGCAAAGTCAAAAACACCATTAAAGACAAGGAAACAAGTACAGCATTCTCCTGGACAATCATCCATGCCAAAGAAACAGATGCTTAAAATGGCCGAGGACCTAATTACTTTGATCAGGGGCTCCCATCCCCCTCCTGATAAAAGGCCTAGGCAAGACACTGACTATGACTCCTCTGACCAGGTTTCTATTTCCTCTGATTCCTCTTCAGATCAGGGATATTCCCTCCCTCCCTCCATATGAGGACTTTTATGCAGAAGAATCTATACCGTCAGCCTCTCCGCCTGAGGATTATTCTTTTGGGGAAACCTTGCACACCATGAGGGAGCATTTCCATTGGGAGAGCCAGGATTACTTAGAATCCAAGAAAAGGCTCAGGGACTTTCTTTTATTGCCTCAGCACAGGCCCCTGGCTATCCCCCCTGTGCTTGATTATTGTTGTTGATGTTTTTTCTGAATCCAGTCTGTCTCCTGATTCTTTACCCCCCTGCGCCAGTCAAGCCAGACAGGTACTACAGGGTCCCTGACTCTCATAAATTTCTTTATAGAAACCCTGCTGCTGACCCAGAAACAATTTTTCAGGGTCCCTAAGGGGTTAAGGCTTCCACTGCAAAAAATCCTGTCCCCTGTGATAGGGATTCTAGAGTTCTGGATAGATTGGGAAAAAAAGTTTATACTTCTGCTACTTTAGCTGTAAGGGCCTTAAACTGCCAGTTTCACATGCTTAAATGTCAACAGTACCTCATGTCTTTGTTAAAACAGAAAATGGTTGCAAACTCAGAATGTCATGACAATAAGGAAATGCAGGATTTATTGCATGCAGCTGAACAAGTGGGAAAGCATACTCTGCAATGTGGTTTTGATTCATTAGAGGCTTCTTGCAGAGCCGCAGTTATAGGCTCTGTCATTCGTAGGCATGCTTGGTTGAAAGAACAAAGTTTACCTGAACATGTTAAAGTAAAATTATTGGATGCTCCACTACAGCATGATACTTACTTTGGTATTAAGGCAGAAGAGGTGTTAAAGAAATGGAGGATAAAGCAAAATCAATGCAGACATTAAAGGATTTCTTACAGGTACAACCACCTAGGTTTAGCAGAAACTGGCCTTCAAAAAATTGGTCCTTTCCGGTGTCAGGCCACAAAGAGGCAGATACAGATGCCCAAGAGGCAGATCTCAGCCCCAAGGCTCATACAGACCTAAACAATGGGGTGCTTCAGCCCCCAGAGGAGGAGGAGGAGGAGAAGACAAATCACAGCCTTATAGGAAACAGTCCCAATGACTTCCCCCTACAAATGCCAAGCTCTTACCTTTTGGCAGCACCCTTAGGGGGAAAGCTAGCACTTTTCTCACAAAATTGGCACATGATCACCCAGGACAAATTGGTACTAAATATTGTTTCTCAGGGTTACAGGTTCCACTTTCACACCCTTCCAAAATCAAAAGGTATGCCGGACCTGCTACAAAATCAATGGGCAGAGGCAAAATAACAAATTTCTGCTCTCATGGACATGACTATTCAAAGAGTACCACAACAAGAACAGGGACAAGGATTTTACTAAAGACTTTTCCTGGTACCCAGAAAGGAAAAAGCCTGGAGACCAATACTGGACCTGTCAATCCTAAATACTTTCCTGGATGTTCCAAAATTCAAAATGTTAACACTGCAGCAACTTCTACCCATGCTGGGCAAGAAGGCTTGGCTAGTTACTTTGTACCTCAGAGGCATACCTGCATGTCCCAATCAGACAATCTTGTAGAAGATACCTCAGATTCATAGCTGGTTCAATGCATTACCAATTCTCTGCACTGCCCTTTGGCTTATCTACTACGCCCAGGGTCTTTACAAAATGCCTGGCACCAGTAATTGCATTTTGCAGACAAAAAGGAATTCAAATATATCCCTACTTGGACATCTGCCTTATTCAAGCAGTGAGCAAGGACATTCAACTAAAGCATCTGGCGTTTGTAAAAAGATTACTAATTTGCCTAGGGTACACAGTAAATGAAAAGAAATCAAAACTAGTGCCCTCTCAAGAGATTATATTCCTGGGTGTAAGCTTAAATACAGCTGCCCAGATGGCTTATCTCACGCCAGACAAGCAAAGGCAACTGACTCATTACTTTCAAATGATGGCAACAAAGACCCAGCTCCCTGCAAGAAAAATTCTGCAGGTCCTGGGCTTCATGGCATCCTGCATTCTACTAATACCATATGCAAGACTGCATATGAGGAATTTGCAATGGTATCTAAAAAGTGTTTGGACTCAAAATTGCCACAGCCTGGAAACAATAATAACTCCAATTCCCTGCCTGCAACAGGAGTTTTGATGGTGGGCATGGTTCTGTCACCACAACAAGGCACAGCCTTTTACTTTACCCACAGCCAGGCAGACAATAACAACAGATGCATCGGATTATGCCTGGGGGGCACACATGGCAGGAAAATGTATTCAGGGCACGTGGCCCAAGGAACAAATGCATCTTCACATCAATCAAAAAGAGATGCTAGCTGTATAGAATGCCCTGACAGCCTTCAAGGATCTACTACATCCAGGACAACTATTACTAAAGACGAACACCACCACAGTAATGTGGTACATAAGCAAGGGGGCACACATTCCTACCCCTCGGCAGGCAAGCCATGACTTTGTGGAACACAGCACTGACCTATCAAGTACATCTGCAGGCACAATTCCTGCCAGGAATGAAAAATACACTGGCAGACTAAGCAGAAATCTCATGGATCCTCACGAATGGAAACTAAATCCACAGGTCTTCAGCATGATGACAAGGAAATGAGGACGCCCAGGCATAGATCTTTTTGCTTGTCCGCACAACTGCCAACTACAGAGATTCTGCACAAGAACTTATCACTCACAAGCATAAGTGGATGCTCTATCATTCAGCTGGACAACCCTGACAGTTTACGCCTTTCCTCCACTGCCTCTTCTTCCCAAGGTACTCCTAAAAGTCAGACAAGAGAAGCCAAAATTATCCTGATTGCCCCAGACTGACCACGCCAGCACTGGTACCCAATCCTAAAGAGCTTGTCTCAAGGCCCACCCTGGCCTTTACCTCAAATTCCTCATCTTCTGACTGAACAAAACAATCAGATTCCGCACAGTCAACTCAGAACCTTAAATCTGGCAGCATGGCAGATAATATAGCCACTCAGACCACACCTCTCTCTAAAGCTGTTATGGATGTCATTTTAGAAGCCAGGAGGCCCAGCACTAGGAAATCTTATGCAGAAAAATGGAAAAGATTCTGTGCTTGGAACCGGGCACAAGGACTCGAGCCACTTGTTCCAAATATACCTAGGATTTTACAATACCTAACTGAGATGCTGGACAAAGGCCTATCCTTCTCATCAATTAAGATCCATGCCTCTGCCATTTCAGCTCATTACAATACGGAACCTCTTATTTTCTTTCATCCACTACTAAGACAGTTTCTCAGAGGGGCAAAAAACATAAGACCCCCAAGGAGAGCGCCAACACCTACTTGGGACCTCAACTTTGTTTTAGAAAAACACTCACTGCCTCCTTTTGAGCCAGCCAATACAGCTGATATAAAATTCTTATCATGGAAGACTGCTCTGCTCCTAGCAATAACCTCAGCAAGAAGAGTCTCAGAGTTATAGGCAATAATGGCAGTGGAACCTTTCATCATTTTTCATCAGGACAGGGTCTCTCTAAGGACAAACCTAACATTTATGCCAATGGTAGTATCCAGTGTGGCTCTCAACCAAACCATTAATTTGCCAACATTCTATCCAAATCCCCAGAATAAAGGGGAGAGACTTCTGCACGCTTTGGACATCCACAGACAGCTACGATTCTACTAGGACAAAACAAAAGCTTTCAGAACAACTGAGCAACTGTTTGTAGCTTATGCTGCAGGATCACAAGCAAAACCTATCTCGAAGCAGACTATTTCAAAATGGATAGGACACTGCATTTGCTTCTGCTATTCACAACATGGTAAGTCAGTGCCTAAGGGCATTAGGCCACATTCTACCAGAGCAGCAGCCACTTCAGCAGCCTTCCTTAGAGGAGTACCAACCAAAGACATTTTAGAGGCTACAACCTGGAGTTCAGTGCGCACTACCACTTACCTCTCTACTCTAAATCCAGAGCAGGCTTTGCCACTGTAGTTCTGCAGGGCCTGGTAGCCTCTCCTAATCCTATTTAGGCCCAGCCACCCAACCTCAGCTTTGGGATTCAACCCAAGTGTAATGACTGCAACAGTGAAACATGATGAACATAGTACAGATGTCCTTCAAGAATGCAACTGCAGTCCTTACATATGGGTTGTCCTGCCTCAGGCAGCCCTTCGGTCGGCCGGATTCCAAAGTCTGGGTCCGACGTCTGCTGATGTCTGCTCCTCCCCGACGTCAGAGCGGCTGGGGTATAAAAGCATCAGCCGATGCCATCTTCTTCAGTTTTCATGCCGCGCGGTGCCCGAAGCAGAAGCAGTTCGCAAGTGCCGGTCGGCCAGCTCCTGTGTTTTCAGTAACCAAAGTCATCAAAAAGCTAAGTACCCCATTGGGGAACCTTTTCTTGCCTCAGCCGATGTCAGATAAAACTGCAAAAGTTAATAACTGTTTGTCTTGTGGTAAGCAAATACCTCATAAGGACTTCCATTCTTACTGCCTTCCCTGCCTTGGCCCAGACCACGACGTCTCGGCCTGTGCTGCCTGTGCTTGCTTCAGTAAGTGCACACTCAGGCGCCGGGCAGAATTTGCTGAAGACTTTTTTAGCGAAAAGTACTCCTATATTATGCCGTCGGAACAACCGACAACATATATTTCCAAAAAACGGGAAGACCGGGACCGGCATTCTCGGCCCGCGACTTCTACCGACACCACGCCAAAACCTTCTGCGAGTGCATTGGTCTCTTCTGAGGCGGTAATTTCACCGCTCCAGACTGACGACACCGCTTTATCGTTCACTTCGGCCCCGGAGCCTACTCCGGTGCCGGTTGTTGATTTTCCTCCAGAAACCGAAGCCCAAGATTTGCCTGAGACCATACCGGTGGACAAAGTTACACCAGCACGTGGGGCAGCTAGGCCTCCAGTGTCTATGTCCATCAAGGCCTTCACACGGGCTAAGGCTGCCAGCCAGGCTAAGTCTCACCCTCCTAAATCTTTTTCTCAGGGTCCCATTTCTGATAAACAGATCATGACCTTGGTTGCAGATCTAATTTCCTTAATCAGAGGTTCCCAGGCTCATCCTGACAGAGGTTCTCAGCCGCCCTCAGACAAAAGGCCTAGGGTTGAGCAGACGGACACCCTTTCCTCAGATGAAGCCTCTGGTGACTCAGACCATTCTGATACCCAGGAAGAGTCCTTCCAGGCCTACGAAGATTCTGATGCTGAGGAATCTATTCCTTCTGCCTCCCCTCCTGAGGATATTTCTTACGGGGAAATTCTCCACTCCATGAGAGAGCATTTTCAGTGGCAGGGCCAGGAATTCTCCGACTCCAGGAAACTGCTTTGTACCTTCCTTAAGCTTCCCCAGCACAGGCCTTTAGCTATCCCACCAGTGTTAGATGTATTGGATGATGTGTACTCAGATTCGAGTGCTTCTCCTGATTCTCTCCCTCCTGCTCCTGTCAAGCCAGCCAGATACTACAGGGTTCCTGAAACTCATAAACATCTTTTTAAGGCACGTTCTGTTGATCTAGAAACTATTTCCCAGGGGCCCAAAGGAGTGGCCACTTCCACGGCCAAAAATCCTTTGCCCGCAGACAGGGAACCTAGGTCCCTGGAGAGGTGGGGCAAAAAAGTTTATACCTCAACCACCCTTGCCATGAGGGCCCTTAATTGCCTTTTTCATATGTTTCAGTATCAGGATTTCTTGATGGATGATTTGCAGAAAAAGTTAGCCTCTCCTGAGCCTTTAGATAGAAAGGCCTTGCAGGATTTGGTTCATAATACACAGCAGGTTAGCAATCATTTTCTTCAGTGTGGTTATGATGCATTGGAAGCTTCATGTAGGGCAGCTATGACAGGGGCCATCATACGTAGACATGCTTGCTTGAAAGAACAGGCATTGCTAGATCATGTTAAAGTAAAGCTTCTACATGCACCTCTGGAAAAACACAAGCTATTTGGTGCTAATGCTCAGGATGTGCTGAAATCAACTGAGGAAAAGGCTAAATCCGTGCAAAGTCAGATTTCCTCCAGGTACAGCCACCAAGGTTCAGCAGGAATTGGCCTTCTAAGAATTGGTCCTTTCCAGACACTGACAAGTTCCAAAGGGGAAAAAACAGGTGTGCCCGAGGGAGAGGGCAATACCGAAGCTCCTACAGGGGGACGCCAATGGCAACCGACTAATCAGAGAAGTGGCGCAGGGACTTCTACTGCTCCACAGGGACAATCAGAATGACTTGACTTTGACACCGCCTTCCAAGGCTCAAGGAGAAGCACCTTTAGGCGGAAAATTATCCTTATTTTCAAAAAATTGGCACGTTTTAACAAAGGACAAATGGATTCTGGACATAATAGACCAAGGTTACAGGTTCCACTTCCATACTTTACGAACAAGATTAGGCATGCCAAACCTGCCACAAAATCAAAGGGCAGAGGCTCTCTTACAAGTTTCAAAGCTGCTACAAATCAAAGCAATAGAAAAGGTTCCTCCTCAGGAACAAGGCCAGGGATTCTACTCAAGACTGTTCCTTGTTCCAAGAAAAGAAAAGCAATGGAGACCTATACTGGACTTGTCCGCACTAAACACTTTTCTCATTGTGCCAAAATTCAAAATGCTGACACTACAGCAACTCCTTCCCATGCTGGGCAAGGGGTCTTGGCTGGTTACTCTGGACCTCAAGGAGGCATACCTGCATGTCCCTATCAGACACAGTTGCAGAAGATACCTCAGATTTCTTGCAGGGTCAGAGCATTATCAATTCTCAGCATTGCCTTTTGGCTTATCTACTGCGCCCAGAGTATTCACGAAATGCCTGGCATCAGTAGTTGCACACTGCAGACTCCAGGGGAAACAAATATACCCTTACCTGGACGACTGCCTTATACAAGCGGACAGCAAGCAAGCCTTGACAAAAAACTTGAATTATGTCATTCACCTACCACAGGCTTTGGGATACACAGTCAACATTCAAAAATCAAGACTACTGCCATCCCAACAAATAATTTTTCTAGGAGCCAAACTGGACACAAAATCACAAATGGCTTTCCTCACAGAAGAGAAGCAAGAACAATTACCAGATTACTTCAAAAGCCTAGCAAAGCTCTCCCAGATAACTGCAAGGAAATTCCTGCAGGCCCTGGGTTTCATGGCATCTTGCATTATATTGATTCCATTGGCAAGACTACACATGAGAAAACTACAATGGTACCTAAAAAGTTTATGGTCTCAACACAGCCACAACTTAGAAGCAGTTATACCACTCATTCCATGTCTACAAAAGTAATTTTTGTGGTAGGCCCAAGCAAGCCAGTTAAAGGCATGCCTTTCAACAAACCTCAAACAAGCCAACCCATTACAACAGACGCCTCAGATCATGGATGGGGGGCGCACATGGAGGGCAGATGCATTCAAGGGCAATGGGCCCCCCGGGAAGTGCATCTACACATCAATCAAAAAGAGATGTTAGCAGTAATTCATGCAATCGAGGCCTTCGGAAAATATCTTCAACAAGGTCGACTGCTAATAGACAGACAACACCACTGTTATGTGGTACATAAGCAAACAGGGAGGTACTCATTCTTACCCCTTCTGCAGACTAACAATGACTCTTTGGGAAAAGTCCCTGAAACTGAACATACAGCTGCAATCCCAGTTTGTTCCAGGCAAGGACAATGTTCTGGCGGACAGTTTAAGCAGAAACATCTTGGACCCGCACGAATGGATGTTACATCCAGACATTTTTGCACAAATAACTCATGCATGGGGGAGGCCGGACATAGATCTCTTTGCCTCCCACCTCAATCACCATCTGAAGAAGTTCTGCTCGAGGACACACCATCCTCAAGCCTGGAGAATGGATGCTCTCTCCTTCAGCTGGAACTCTCTAACAATCTATGCATTCCCACCTCTACCTTTAATGACCAAGGTGTTAACTGAAGATCAAAGCAGAACAACCGAAAGGCATCTTGATAGCTCCAGATTGGCCAAGACAGCACTGGTATCCATTACTAAGGAGCATAACTTGCACCAAGCCGTGGCCCCTGCCTCAATGGCCTCTGCTTTTGACTCAGCACAATTACAGGACGGTTCATCCCAACCTGCAAACTCTGCAGCTGGCAGCTTGGAGGGTTCCATGACTTCTCCCCATATCTCTCTCTCTCCAAGGAAGTTCAACAGATCTTACTGGAAGCACGCAGACCTTCCACCAGAAAAACTTACTCAGCCAAATGGAAGAGATTCAACATCTGGAATGCAAAAAAGGGTCAGGATACATCAGTAATGAGCATCCCACAGATACTAGAATACTTGGCAGAAATGCTTCATAATGGACTTTCATATTCTTCCATAAAAATACACACTTCAGCAATTTCAGCAAAATACAACTCTGATCCACCTGTGTTTTCACAGCCTTTGCTAAGACAATTTCTAAGAGGGATAAAGAATATCAAACCTCCCAGAAAACCACCAGTGCCTGCATGGGACCTCAACTTCGTGTTGGAAAAAATTAACTCTTCCTCCTTTTGAGCCAGCAGCATCTTCAGAATTGCAATTTCTCTCCTGGAAAGCAGTTTTCCTGTTGGCAATTACCTCAGCAAGAAGAGTCTCGGAGATACAGGCCCTCATGGCAGTACCTCCATTTCTCTTTTTTCATCGGGACAGAGTTTCTTTAAGAACCAATCCTTCATTCATGCCAAAAATGATATCCAGGGTGTCTCTAAATCAAGCAATTCACCTGCCTACCTTCTTCTCCAATCCTCAAAATAAAGGAGAAAAGCTGCTGCACACTTTGGACATACACAGGCAACTGCGCTACTACTTGGACAGAACAAAGGCCAACAGAAAGTCTGACCAACTATTTGTAGCATACGCTGCTGGAGTGCAAGGAAAGGCAATTTCCAAACAAACAATTTCAAAATGGATTGGACACTGCATCTGATTCTGTTATTCTTTCCATGGAAAGGGTGTGCCAGCCAATATCAGGCCACACTCCACCAGAGCTATAGCCACCTCCACAGCCTTTCTAAGAGGGGTGGCTGCAAAGGACATTGTAGAAGCTGCTACATGGAGCTCTGTGCATACATTTTCCAAGCACTACAACCTGCCTTTATATTCCAGATCCCGAGCAGGCTTTGCTTCGGCAGTCCTGCAGGGCATTTTAGCTACACCATCTTTATCTTAGAGCCTACCACCCCCAGCTTGGCTATGGTATTCAACCCATATGTAAGGACTGCAGTTGCATTCTTGAAGGACATAGTACAGTTTTGTACCTACCATAAATGTAGATGTCCGATAGATATGCAACTGCAGTCAGGTTTTCCCTCCCTCCAACCCCTCTGTATATTCTCCTTTTGGGTCCACTACCCCCTTTTTCAAATTAGCTGGGGATATCTGTTATGGTGCATCTGTTTATTACTGTTGTGTTTTTCTGGAAATTTTTTATCCAGTTACTAAATTTAGCCTTCCTTCGAGGGCACCTGGCATCTGGGGCAAGAAACACTGAAGAAGATGGTGTCGGCTGATGCTTTTATACCCCAGCCGCTCTGACGTCGGGGAGGAGCCGACATCAGCCGACGCCGGACCCAGACTTTGGAATCCGGCCGACCGAAGGGCTGCCTGAGGCAGGACAACCCATATGTAAGGACTGCAGTTGCATATCTATCGGACATCTACATTTATGGTAGGTACAAAACTGTACTGTGTGTTCCTACCATAAATGTAGATGTTAGAGTGTATTCACTGTTGCAGTCCAGGTTACCCACCCACCATCCCCCTTTTTTTCTGGCTGGGACTTTTCTGTACTTCTCACTTCTATACAACCTATGTGGTGTATTTGCTTGTAGCTGAAGGAAATGTTTATTTTAGTACATGCTTGTTTTTTGGCATAATTTTTTCACCCTACCTTTTTGGGGGCACCTGACATCTGGGGCAAGAAAAACTGAAGAAAATGGTGTCTGTTGCATCTTTTATACCCTGGTGCACTGACGTCAGGGAAGAGGCGACAGCAACTGACGCCGGACCTAGACTTTGGAATTCTGGCCGACTGCGGGTAGCCTGCCAGCAGGATAACGCTAGTGTAATGACTGCAACAGTGAATACACTCTAACATCTACATTTATCGTATGTACACAACTGTACTTTAATAAGTGCCTGTTTAGATACAGTCAGACAGCATCACTTCTTCCCGAAAAGAGTACAATCCGTCGGATCCCAGGTCATGGAAGTGATCTCGCATTCTTCTCCAAAATGATTAATCTTGCAAGCTTTAGGGTCCATGGCAGCAGTTACTGTGGTTCTATTAGCCAGATTTCATATGCAGATTCTACAGTGGACTCAGTACAGTGGTCTTTTTGTCAGTTGCCCTTAAGTGCTCCGGTCAGGATCACACAAGTTTGCAGGAAATGCCTTCTTTGTTGGATGCATTCAAAGTTTTTCAGGGCTGTCCTTTTGTTCTCCTGCTGTCGGTCACAGTGACCACAGATGCCTCCCAAGTGGTAGAGGAGCATTTCTTGGGAAGGGCAGCACAAGGTACATGGTCCCCAGCATTGACCAATTTTCACATATGTCCTGGTAATGAGAGCAGTCGTCCTGGCATTGCAGGCCTTTCAAGATGCTCTTTCCCTCAGCGGCAGTTGTGTTTCAAATGGACAGTGTGTCTGTAGTCTGGTACATCAGCAAACTGGGAAACCAGATCTTATCCTCTGTTAGGAGGTGCTCTTCCATACATTTTCTGTTAATGCATATACCGAGGAAAGCCTGTATGCTTGCAGACAAACTAAGCAGGTCCATTGTGATGTCTCATAAGTGATTTCTCTATGTCAAAGTGGTGGAGAGAGTTTTCAGTCGATGAGGCCAACAGTTCTGCGATCTTTTTGTTTCTTCTGTCAAGTGCAGCAGGTTCTTTACCCTGGTCTCCCCTCTGGGGGAGCCAGAGAGATTGCTGTACTTCATGACTAGCCCTCTGGTCTCCTCTGTGCTTATCCTCTGTTACCTCTAATCCCCAAATTCCTTCAGAAAACTTACTCATTGAACAGGAGTTATCCTTGTTGCACCTTTTTGGCTTCATCAAATTTGTTTTGCCATCCTGTGGCCTCGTCTTTTGTATCCACCTTGGATACTGGACGCCAGTTCAGACCACCTCTGTCATCCAATGGGGCTGGCTCATCTGAAGCCAACAGGCCTCAACTTGACTGCATGGTTTTCCAGTTCCAGTGATGGCTACGCAGCCCAGGCTTACCTCCCCATTCCGGCATTTTATTTTGTGTGCTCAAAAGGTTTCTACCAGGAAAATCTACAAAAGTAAATGGAAGAGGTTTTCATTTTTGACCCTACAGAGAAATTTGGGCCCCTCTTCCTTGAATTTCTAGTTTCATTTTTTAATGAGTGAGGGCTAGTTTCTCCATTAAAGTACCATTTGTTGCCATTTAAAGCTTTCATTAAGGTGAAAATCATTCTTTGACATCTATGTTGTGTACGGCTTTTCTGAAAGACACCTTATTTAGTCCCCCAGTCAAGGAACCCTACTCCTCCATGGGGTTTAACTATTTTGCTTCAAGGTCTGACTCAAAACCTGTTGGAACATTCAACCAAGGCAGACCTCAAATTCTTTTCAGCCAAGGCAGACCTCAAATTCTTGTCCTGGAAGACAGTTTTTCTAGTTGCTGTTACGTCCGCTAAATGTGCACCTGAACTCCAGGCTCTTTCCTCCACATCTCCATACATGGTTAGTCATAAGGATAGTATTCTTACGTACCAATCCATCCTTTTACTTAAGGTATCTTCTTAGTCGAATATTAATTGTCATTAACCTCCTGTTATTTTTCCCAAAATTTTCAAGTAAAGGTGAGTACATGCTGCATCTTTTGTAACTGCACAGGCAACTTTGATTTTATATTCATTAGACCAAAGATTTCAGGAAAATTGACCAGTTGTTTCTATCTTTCTCACCAAACAAATTGGGCATGGCAGTTTCCAAAGTGACTTTAGCCATATACTTAACTGATTGCATATCTTTTATCTATAGCTAGAGAGGGTTGTTTGCCTAAGCCACCTGGAGAACATTCCAATAGGTCTCTGGCCACTTCAGCTTTTTGGTCAAAACATCGATAGATAACATTTGTGCCACTGCCACTTGGTCCAGTGCTCATAGCATTATTGCTCATTACAAATTAGATATTATTTCCAGGAACAGAACTGCTCTTGGCTCTGCAGTACTCTGAAATAACCTTCCATGAGGAACACCCAAAGTTCATACAGCTGGGGACTCTGTCCCATCAGTTGAGGAATGAATGAAAATAACATTGTCAGATACAGAAGATGTTCATCGTGCATACAGCTGCAGTCATAACAGATGGGTTCTCCTGCCGTCAGGCGGGTCCTCGGTCGGCCGAATTCCAAAGTCTAGGTCCAGCGTCGGTTGTCGTCGCCTCTTCCCTGACGTCAGTGCGATAGGGGTATAAAAGAACCAGCCGACGCTATTTTCTACAGTCTTTTTTGCCGCGCGGTGCCCGAAGCAGAAGCAGTTCGCAAGTGCCGGTCGGCCAGCTCCTGAAATTACGAAAATTTGGAAACCGAAGTCTTCTTTAAAGCTAAGTACCCCGTTGGGGAAACTTTTCTTGCCTCAGACCGATGTCAAAGTTAACAATTGTATTTCTTGTGGGAGGCAAATACCGCATAAGGATTGCCATTCCCTCTGTATACCTTGTTTAGGCCCAGACCACGACGTCTCGGGCTGTCGCTTTTGTGCTACTTTCAATAAACGCACTATTAAGCGTCGGGCGGAGTTCGCCCAGCACAATTTTGGTAAAACTTTTAACTATATAATGTCGTCGGAGACTCCGACTCCTGTTTTGTACAAAAAATGCAAGGACAAGGACCGACACGCGAGGTCCGCAGCCTCCACCGACACAACACCAAAACTGACCACACGTGGTCCGGTTCCCTGGCAGTGTCTTCTGTACTCGAGGCCGCAGGTTCCTCGGCCCACACCCCGGCTACAGATACCGCAACCATTCTTATTGTTGAGCCTCATAATGTGGACAGGTCTACCTCCACCCATGGTGTCTTCAGACCTTCCTCTTCCTTTTCCATCAAGGCTTTTACTAAGTCTAAATCAGCCATGCACTCCAAGAGACCTGCTGCACAGGGCCCATCTCCAGGCCCCATGCCTAAAAATCAGATGCTTAAAATGGCTGAGGATTTAATTACTCTTATCAGGGGCTCCCAACCCCCACCAGACAAAAGGCCCAGAGTGGAGGAAGAATCACCCTCCTCTGATCAGGGCTCCATTATTTCAGAGCACTCTGATGAACAGGAACATTCTTACTCCCCTTTTGAAGATTCTGATGCAGAGGAGTCCATTCCTTCTGTATCCCCCCCAGAGGATTACTCATTCGGGGAAACTTTGCATACCTTGAGGGAACACTTCCACTGGGAAGGCCAAGATTATTCACATTCCAAGAAAAGGCTTAGGGAGTTTCTCTTAGTACCTCAGCACAGACCTCTGGCGATACCTCCTGTCTTGGACATACTAGATGATGTTTACTCGGAGGCCTGCCTTAACCCGGATTCCCTGCCTCCAGCCCCAGTCAAGCTTGATAGTTACTACAGGGTTCCTAACTCTCACCAATTTTTTTACAAAAGCCATGCTGCTGACCCAGAAACCATTTTCTCAGTGCCCCAAGGGAGTGAAGACCTCTACTGCTAAAAATCCATTACCTTCCGAGAGAGACTCTAGATCCTTAGAAAGGTGGGGGGGGGAGGTATATACCTCGGCTACAATAGCCATGAGGGTCTTAAACTGTCAGTTCCATATGCTTAAATATCAACAGTTTCTGTTATCACAATTGAAAAGTAAAATGTCACAACCTGAACAACCAGATTTGAAGGAGTTGCAGGATATGATGCATAGTGCAGAGCAAGTGGGTAAACACACCTTACAACGTGGTTATGATGCTCTAGAGGCCTCAAGTAGAGCTGCTGTTACAGGATCAGTCATACGTAGACATGCCTGGCTCAGGGAACAAACCTTGCCTGATCATGTCAAAGCTAAATTACTAGATGCTCCTCTACAAAAGGATGTATTATTTGGTGCTAATGCTGAGGAGGTATTAAGGAAAATGGAGGAAAAAGCTAAATCTATGCAAACTGTTAAGGATTTTCTACAGGTACAACCACCACGTTTTAGTAGAAATTGGCCTTCCAAAAATTGGTCCTTTCCAGCCACGGACAGACCCCAAATACAGGTGCCCAAGGGGCAGAGGACAATCTCAAGGTTCGTATAGAGGCAGACAATCGCAAACTCCAACACCAAGAGGTGGCGAAGATAGTTCACAGCAATTCAGAAAGCAAACCCAATGACTTTCCCCTTTGCATGCCAAGCAAGGCTCAAATGGCAGCACCCTTAGAAGGAAAGCTGGCATTATTTTCAAAAAATTGGCGTTTTGTCACAAAAGACAAATGGATCCTGGACATTATAAACAGAGGCTACAGATTCCGTTTTCACACCCTTCCAAAAATGAGAGGCATGCCGAACCTGCCACACAGTCAAAGGGCAGAGGCTCAAAGACAAATTTCAAAGCTCATGGGCATGAAAGCTATTCAAGAGGTACCTACTCACGAACAAGGTCAAGGTTTTTATTCCAGACTATTCCTGGTGCCAAGGAAGGGAACAGATTGGAGACCCATTTTGGACTTATCCATCCTAAACACATTTCTACTTATACCAAAATTCAAGATGCTCACTTTACAGCAGCTTCTTCCCATGCTGGGCAAGGAGTCTTGGCTGGTAACACTGGACCTCAAGGAGGCATGTCCCAATCAGAAAAAGCTGCAGAAGATGCCTCAGATTTCTTGCAGGTTCAATCCACTATCAATTCTCTGCATTGCCCTTTGGCTTATCTACTGCGCCCAGAGTATTCACGAAATGCCTGGCATCAGTAATTGCCTACTGCAGATTTCAAGGTATACAAATATACCCCTATTTGGACGACTGCCTGATCCAAGCGGACAGCAAACACACACTTCTGGAACATCTGGCTTATGTAATAAGGTTATTGAATTCTCTGGGATACAGTCAACAAAGAGAAATCCAGGCTAACGCCATCTCAGAAAATAATTTTCCTGGGTGCCAACTTGGACACAAACACCCAGATGTTATCTTACGCCAGAGAAACAGGGGCAACTAAATCAATACTTCAAGACACTAGCATATTTCACCAGGCTGACTGCAAGGAAAATCCTGCAGGCTCTGGGATTCATGGCATCTTGCATTCTACTAATCCCATATGCAAAGTTGCATATGAGAAAACTTCAATGGTACCTAAAAAAACCTATGGTCTCAACACAGCCACAGTTTGGAAACAATATTACCATTAATTCCATGTCTTCAAAAGGAATTTCTATGGTGGGCTCAAGCATGCCAAACAAACACAGGTCTACCATTCTGCAAGCCTCTAGCAAATCAAGTCATCACAACAGACGCCTCGGACTACGTCTGGGGGGGGTGCACATGACAGACCGGTGCATTCAGGGCAAATGGTCCCAAAAGGAAAAGCACCTCCACATCAATCAAAAGGAGATGCTAGCAGTAATAAATGCTATTATAGCTTTCAAAGACCTTCTGCATCCAGGTCAACTATTGATAAGGACAGACAACACCACAGTAATGTGGTACATAAACAAACAAGGAGGAACCCATTCCTACCCCTTATGCGGGCTGGCCATGTCACTTTGGAACACGGCTCTGGAATTGCAAATCGAACTTCAAGCGCAGTACTTGCCAGGCATGGAAAACACGCTGGCAGACAACCTAAGCAGAAATATGACAGATCCACACGAATGGAAGTTGCATCCTCAAGTTTTTACAGAGATAATTCAAGTGTGGGGAAGGCCAGACATAGATATCTGTGCCTCCCACAAAAATCAGCAATTGTTAAAATACTGCTGGACAGCACTGACAGTTTATGCCTTTCCACCTCTTCCTCTACTGCCCAAAGTACATTTAAAAACCAGAGCAGACCGACCAAGGATGATTCTCATTGCTCCAGACTGGCCAAGACAACACTCGTACCCACTCCTGAGGAGCCTGACGCATTCCCCTCCATGGACCCTACCTCTAATGCCTCTACTTCTGACTCAGCACAAAGTACAGTTTTGTACCTACCATAAATGTAGATGTCCGATAGGTATGCATCTGCAGTCCTTACATATGGGTTGTCCTGCCTCAGGCAGCCCTTCGGTCGGCCGGATTCCAAAGTCTGGGTCCGGCGTCGGCTGATGTCGCCCTTTCCCCGACGTCAGAGCGCCTGGGGTATAAAAACGTCAGCCGATGCCATCTTCCTCAGTTTTTCTTGCCCCAGATGCCAGGTGCCCTCTAAGGAAGGCTAAATTTGGAGAGATGCAAAAAATTCCAAACATGCACAGTAATATAAAACAAATACACCATAATAGATGACCCCAGCTAGCTAAAAGAGGGATAAGTACCCAAGAAATACCACAGAGGGGAAGGAGGGAGGGTAAACCTGACTGCAGATGCATACCTATCGGACATCTACATTTATGGTAGGTACAAAACTGTACTATGTCCTTCAAGGATGCATCTGCAGTCCTTAAATATGGGTCGAATACCATAGCCAAGCTGGGGGTGGTAGGATCTAAGAAAAGGATGGTGTAGCTAAAATGCCCTGCAGCACTGCCATAGCAAAGCCTGCTCTGGATCTGGAATATAAGGGTAAGTTGTAATGCTTGGAAAATGTATGCATGGAGCTCCATGTAGCAGCTTCTAAAATGTTGGTAGCCACCCCTCTTAAGGCTGTGTTAGGTGGCTGTGGCTCTGGTGGAATGAGGTCTAATTTTAGCTGGCACAGTTTTGCCATGAAAAGAGTAACAGAATCGAATGCAATTCCCTATCCATTTTGAAATTGTCTGTTTGGAAATTGCTTTTCCTTGTATACCAGCAGCATATGCTACAAACAGCTGGTCAGTTTTTCTGTAAGTCTTAGTTCTGTCCAAGTAGTAGCGCAACTGTCTGTGAATGTCCAGGATATGCAGAAGTTTCTCCCCTTTGTTTTGTGGATTTGGAAAGAAGGTAGGCAGGTGAATAGCTTGGTTCAATGAGACCCTGGATACCACCTTTAGCATGAATGAAGGATTGTTTCTCAATGAGACTCTGTCCTGATGAAAAATAAGGAATGGTTGTACTGCCATGAGGGCCTGCAACTCAGATACTCTTCTTGCTGAGGTTATGGCCAGAAGGAAGGCAGTCTTCCAAGACAGGAACTGTAGTTCTGAAGATGCTGCTGGTTCAAAGGGAGGTAGAGTTAATTTTTCCAACATGAAGTTAAGGTCCCAAGTAGGCACTGGTGGTTTCCTTGGAGGATTGATGTTTTTAATTCCTCTTAGAAACTGCCTTTGGAGAGGATGAGAGAAGACAGGTGGATCAGTATTTTATTCTGCTGAAATTGCTGAAGCATGAATTTTTATGGAAGAGTAAGAAAGGCCATTGTGGAGCATTTCTGCCAAGTATTCCAGGATATGTGCCATGTTCATCACTGTCGCATCTAGGTCCTTTGTGGTGTTCCAAGTGCGAAATCTTTTCCACTTTGCTGAATATGCCTTTCTTGTGGAAGGCCGGCGAGCTTCCATGATGATATCCTTCACTCTCTTGGATAGCTTATCCTGGAGAGGAGTCAAGGTATTCTCCAGGCTGTCAGCTGCAAGGTTTTCAGGCTGGAGTGCAGAGTTTTGTAATTGTGCTGTGTCAGAAGAAGTGGCCATTGTGGTAGAGGCCACGGTTTCGTGCGTGACATGCTCCTTAACAGTGGGTACCAGTGCTGTCTTGGCCAGTCCGGAGCTATCAGAATCACTTTTGGCTTCTCTGTCCTGATCTTCAGTAAGACCTTGGTCATTAATGGAAGAGGTGGAAATGCATACACTGTTAGAGTATTCCAGCTGAAAGAGAGGGCGTCCACTTTCCATGCTTGTGGGTGGTATGTCCTTGAGCAGAATTTCTTCAGCTGATGGTTGTGGTGGGAGGCAAAAAGATCTATGTCCAGCCTCCCCCATGATTGTGTTATCTGAAGGAAGATGTGTGGGTGCAGCATCCATTCGTGTGGATCCATGATATTTCTGCTTAGGCTGTCCGCCAATATATTGTCTTTTCCTGGCACAAACTGGGATTGCAGCTCTATATTGAGTTTTAGGGAAAGTTCCCAAAGATTCATTGCCAGCCTGCAAAGAGGGTAGGAATGGGTACCTCCTTGCTTGTTTATGTACCACATAACTGTGGTATTGTCTGTCCTTATTAGCAGGTGGCCTTGATGCAGAAAGTGTTTGAAGGCCTCGATTGCATGCATCACTGCCAGCATTTCCTTTTGGTTTATGTGCATGCACAATTCTTTCTGTGACCGTAGTCCTTGAATGCATCTGCCCTCCATGTGTGCTCCCCATCCATGGTCTGAAGCGTCCGTTGTAATGATTTAGCTGGTTATTGGTTTGCTGAAGGGCAGACCCCTGTTTGACTGGCTTGCTTGAGCCCACTACAGGAATTTCTTTTGAAGGCATGGAATGAGTGGTATCAAAGCTTCTAGGCTGTGACTGTGCTGAGACCATAAACTCCTTAGGTACCATTGTAGTTTCCTCATATGCAGCCTTGCTTGTGGAATCAGAAGAATGCAAGATGCCATGTAACCCAGGGCCTGCAGGATTTTCCTTGTAGTCAGCTGAGTTTGTTTAGTCAGATTTTTGAAATAATCCGGTAGATGTCCTTCAAGGATGCATCTGCAGTCTTTACAAATGGGTTGTCCTGTCGTCAGGCAGCCCTTCGGTCGGCCGGATTCCAAAGTCTGGGTCTGGCTTCGGCTGGTGTCGCACTTCACCCGACGTCATTGCGGCAGTTATTCGGGTATAAAGGCATCAGCCGACGCCATTTTCCCCAGTCTTTCTTGCCGCGTGGCCAAGCAGAAGCTGTTCGCAAGTGCCGGTCGGTCAGATCCAGAGATTACTACTACCGAATACTACTTCGAAGACTTCTATAAAGCTAAGTACCCCGTTGGGGACTCTTTCTTGCCTCCGCCGATGTCAGAGAAAGTTAATAACTGTTTATCTTGTGGGAAACAAATACCTCATAAAGATTTCCACTCCTATTGCATACATTGTTTAGGCCCAGACCACGACGTAGCAGCTTGTCTAGCCTGTGCTTCTTTTAACCGACGGACGCTTAGACGTCGCTCGGACTTTGCTGAACAGATTTGCGGCTCCGATTTTGCCTACATTATGCCGTCGGATCCTCCGACTTCGCAAATAACCAAAAAACGCAAAGAAAAGGAACGACACTCGTGGTCTGCGGTTTCAGCCAAAACCGCGGTTAAGCAAACCACGAGTGTCTCGGTTTCGGCCGAAACCGAGCAAGCGGTTCTTTCTTCAGCCGATAACTTGCCTTCTACCGAGGCCTCTTCTAACCTGGTAGAAACGGCTTCTGAAATCCAACCTTCTGTTGTGATATCACAGGATTTATCAGACACCATTCCCCTAGATATTTCTACCCCTGCACGTGGAACTGCTAGGCCTCCTCCAGCTATGTCTATTAAGGCCTTTGCCAGGGCTAAAGCAGCCAAAGCATCAAAACCTGTGCCTGCCAAGCCCCCCTCTCACAGGCCCAGCACCAGCTCCCATATGCTTTCTTTGGCAGAGGATCTCATCTCTTTAATTCGTGGAGCACAGCCTCATCCAGACAGGGCCTCTCTCCCTCCTCCAGAAAAGAGGCCTAGAGCAGAGCCCCCTGAGCCAGTATCCACAGATGATTCCTCTGATGACTCAGAACATACAGACCCTCCTGAGGCTTCTTATTCTCCTTACGAAGACTCTGATGCTGAGGAGTCCATCCCTTCAGCCTCTCCTCCTGAGGAATTTTCCTTTGGGGAAACCTTGCATGCTATGAGGGAACAATTTCAGTGGCAGGGCCAAGATTTCTCAGTCTCTAGAAAAAGGCTTAGGACCTTTCTACATTTGCCACAGCATAGGCCTTTAGCTATACCTCCAGTTCTGTCTGTTGTTGATGATGCATTTAATGATGCTTGCACTGCTCCTGATACCTTACCTCCGGCTCCTGCTAAGCCCGATAGGTACTACAGGGTCCCGGACACTCATCACCACTTATATAAGGCTCCTTTTGCAGATCCAGAGACTATCTCCCAGGGCCCTAAAGCTGTAGCAGCTACTTCTTCTAAAAACCCCCTCCCCTCTGAAAGGGAATCCAGGTCCTTAGAGAGATGGGGTAAAAAGGTTTACACCTCTGCTACTTTGTCAGCTAGAGCTTTGAACTGCCAATTTCATATGATTCAATATCAAGAGTTTATGCTTGACCAGTTGACTAAAAAGCTGTCCTCTGAAGAATCTTTAGATAAAAAGTATGCTCTAGATATGTTACATAACATACAGCAGGTTAGTACCCATTCTTTAAAATGTGGCTATGATGCACTGGAGGCTTCCTTTAGATCAGCCATGACTGGCACAGTTATCAGGAGGCATGCATGGTTGAAAGAACAGGCATTACCAGACCATGTCAAATCTAAGCTTTTGGATGCACCTATGGACAAGGTCAATTTATTTGGTGCCCCAGCACAGCAGGTACTAAAAAAGATGGAAGAGAAAGCAAAATCTGTGCAAACAGTGAAAGATTTCTTACAAGTTCAACCTCCAAGGTTTAGCAGGAACTGGCCCTCCAAGAATTGGTCCTTTCCGGACTCCTCTAAGGCACAAAGAGGCAGGAATAGGCTCTAGAGGCAGAAACCAATCCAGGGGTGCCTACAGGGGTCGCCAGTGGCAGGGTAACAACCAACGAGGCACGGATACAGCCACCACCACTACAACAACTCAATCACAGTGACTTGGCGGTGGCACCGCCTACCAGGGAACAACTAGAAGCACCCTTAGGCGGAAAGCTAACATTATTTTCAAGAAACTGGCACTGCATTACAAGAGAAAAATGGATTTTGCAAACTATAGACAAAGGTTACAGGTTCCATTTCCATACTCTACCAGGAAAGAGAGGAATGCCAAACCTACCACCTACTCAAAGGGCAGAAGCTTTAAAACAAATATCTCAATTATTAAGAATGAGAGCTGTGGAAAAGGTACCATCTATGGAGCAAGGGAAGGGATTTTACTCCAGACTCTTCCTGGTACCAAGAAAAGAAAACAAATGGAGGACTATTCTAGACCTGTCCGCTTTAAACACATTCCTCATTGTTCCAAAATTCAAAATGCTGACTCTACAGCAGCTCCTTCCCATGCTGGGCAAGGAGTCTTGGCTGGTAACTCTAGATCTCAAGGAGGCATACCTGCACGTCCCCATAAGACCAATTTGCAGAAGATACCTCAGATTTCTTGCAGGATCAGAGCATTATCAATTCTCAGCATTGCCCTTTGGCTTATCTACTGCGCCCAGAGTGTTCACGAAATGCCTGGCATCAGTAATCGCATTGCAGACTTCAGGGATTCAAATCTATCCCTACCTGGACGACTGCCTGATACAAGCGGACAACAAAACAAACTAACAGAAGACTTACAAAGAGTCATCTACCTGCTGCAAGCCCTGGGATATACAGTCAATACAAAAAAGTCAAGGCTGATTCCATCCCAAAGAATAACCTTTCTGGGTGCAGAACTGGACACATCAAAACAAATGGCATTTCTAACTGCAGAAAAGAAAGAGCAACTTCCTCTCTACTTCTTGGCATTAACAAAGCAGAGCCATCTAACTGCAAGAAAAGTTCTACAAGCTCTAGGCTACATGGCATCCTGCATAATTCTGGTCCCTCATGCCAGGCTGCATATGAGAAAGCTACAGTGGTACCTAAAGAATTTGTGGTCTCAGCACAAGCACAGCCTAGAAACCAAAATTCCAATGATCCCATGCCTGAAGCAAGAATTCCTATGGTGGGCTCAGGCCTGTCAATCAAACACAGGATTGCCCTTCTGCAAGTCAACCAAGACAAACCATCACGACAGATGCCTCAGACCTTGGTTGGGGGGCACACATGATGGACAAGTGCATTCAAGGCCTATGGACTCAAGACCAGCTGCATCTGCACATAAATCTAAAAGAAATGATGGCAGTAAAATTGGCAATCCTGGCATTCAGACCTTTTCTCCAAGAAGGCCAGTTGATGATAAGGACAGACAACACCACAGTTATGTGGTACATCAACAAACAGGGAGGCACACACTCATACCCTCTATGCCGGCTGGCACTGGACCTATGGGATGTGGCTCTGAGCTACAACATTCAGTTACAGGCAGTTTATGTACCAGGGAAGGAAAACATTCTAGCAGACATATTAAGCAGAACTACAACCGATGCCCACGAATGGATGCTGCATCCGGACATCTTCAAAACCATCACAAGAGAATGGGGATTACCACAAATAGGCTTGTTTGCATCCCCATTCAATCACCAGTTGAAGAAATTCTGCACAAGGACTTACCACCCACTTGCTTGGAAGGTGGACTCCCTATCTTTCAGTTGGAAAAGCCTGACAGCATACGCATTCCCACCACTTCCTTTGATGCACTAGGTGCTTCTCAAGATCAAAGAGGAACGTCCGAGGATCATTCTGATAGCCCCAGACTGGCCAAGACAACATTGGTATCCACTGCTGAGGAGCATGTCCCGGGAACAAATATGGACACTGCCCCTGATCCCATTACTGCTGACACAGAACAACTACAACATCCTGCATCCAAACCTAAAAACTCTGCAGCTAACTGCTTGGAACATTACATAACAGCAATTAACCCAAATTTATCCCAAAGGGTTAAAGACATAATCCTGGAGGCTCGTAGACCTTCAACAAGAAAGAATTATGCAGCAAAATGGAAGATATCTCATCTGGAGTACTGCAAAGGGGCAAGATGTGACACTGGTGAACATAGCCAACATCTTGGAGTACTTGGCGGAGCTCTTCCATACAGGCCTGTCCTATTCTTCCATCAAGATACATGCATCCGCTATTTCAGCAGAATACAGCTTGGATCCTCCTGTCTTCTCGCATCCTCTGCTCAGACAGTTTCTGAGAGGAATTAAAAATGTAAAACCCCCAGGAAACCTCCATTGCCAGCATGGGACTTGAACTTTGTGCTAGAAAAACTGACTCTACCTCCTTTCGAACCAGCAGCTACAGCAAAATTACAATACTTATCCTGGAAGACTGCTTTCCTGCTGGCAATAACTTCAGCAAGAAGGGTCTCTGAACTACAGGCATTAATGGCAGTACAACCCTTCCTGATCTTCCATCAAGATAGAGTGTCCATGAGAACAAGTCCTACATTTATGCCTAAGATGGTATCCAGAGTCTCTTTAAATCAGGCTATCCACCTTCCTACATTCTTCCCCAACCCACAGAACAGGGGAGAAAAACTCTTACATACCTTGGATGTACACAGACAATTACGCTACTACCTGGACAGGACAAAAAACAATAGAAAAACTGACCAGCTTCTGGTAGCATATGCAACAGGAAAGGAAGGAAAACCAATTTCTAAACAGACAATCTCCAAATGGATAGGAAATTGCATTAGATTTTGTTACTCCTACCATGGAAAGAAAACTCCAGAGAACATAAGGCCTCACTCCACAAGGGCTACAGCCACTACCACAGCTTTCTTACGAGGAGTGGCTACCAAGGACATTATAGAGGCTGCTACTTGGACCTCCGTGCATACATTTGCCAAGCATTATAACTTACCTCTATACTCTAGATCCCGTGCTGGCTTTGCCACTGCTGTTTTGCAAGGGATCCTGGCTACACCATAATCTATTGTCATTTCCTCCTCCCCTAGTTTAGCTATGGTATTCTACCCATTTGTAAAGACTGCAGATGCATCCTTGAAGGACATAGTACAGTTTTGTACCTACCATAAATGTAGATGTCCGAGAGAAATGCATCTGCAGTCAGGATTACCCACCCTCCTTCCCCTCTGAGGTACTCCTAGGGTACTTACCAATCTTCAGCTAGCTTGGGGGGGATCTATTATGGTGTATTTGTTTGTATATATGTACATACATGCTTATTTTGTGTATTTGCTCTCTACTATTTGGAAACTTTGGCATTTTATCCAAATTTAGCCATCCAAGAGGGCACCTGGCATCTGGGGCAAGAAACACTGAGGAAAATGGCGTCAGCTGATGCCTTTATACCCGAATAACTGCCGCAATGACGTCGGGTGAAGTGCGACACCAGCCGAAGCCAGACCCAGACTTTGGAATCCGGCCGACCGAAGGGCTGCCTGACGACAGGACAACCCATTTGTAAAGACTACAGATGCATTCCTCTCTGACATCTACATTTATGGTAGGTACAAAACTGTACTTTGTCTTTGTTTTTCTTCTGTGAGAAAAGCCATTTGGGTGGTTGTATCTAGTTTCGCATCCAGAAAAGTTATTCTTTGGGATGGAAGAAGTCTTGATTTGTGAATGTTGACTGTGTATCCCAAGGCCTGAAGTAGGCGGATGGCTTAATTCAAGTGTCTTACCAAGGTTTGTTGGCTGTCCGCTTGTATAAGGCAGTCGTCCAGATATGGGTATATTTGAATCCCCTGAAGTCTGCAGTGTGCAATTACTGATGCCAGGCATTTCGTTAATACTCTGGGCGCAGTATATAAGCCAAAGGGCAATGCTGAGAATTGATAATGCTCTGAACCTGCAAGAAATCTGAGGTGTCTTCTGCAACTTTGTCTGATAGGGACATGCAGGTATGCTTCCTTGAGGTCCAGAGTTATCAGCCAAGACCCCTTGCCCAGCATGGGAAGGAGTTGCTGTAGTGTCAGCATTTTGAATTTTGGCACAATGAGATAAGTATTCAGTGCGGACAAGTCGAGAATAGGCCTCCATTGTTTTTCTTTTCTTGGGACAAGGAATAGTCTGGAATAAAATCCTTGGCCTTGTTCTGAGAGGAACCTTTTCTATAGCTTTCATTTGCAATAGGTTGGAAATTTGTTTTAAAGCCTCTGCCCTTGGATTCGGTGGCAGGATTGGCATGCCTTTTCTTTTTGGTAATGTATGAAAATGGAACCTGTATCCTTTGTCTACTATTTGCAGTGTCCATTTGTCCCTTGTAATACTGTGCCAATTCTTTGAGAATAAAGATAGCTTTCCGCCTAAAGGTGCTTCCAATTGAGCCCTGGTTGGCGGGGTCAAGGTAAAGTCATTGAGTCTGTCCTTGTGCAGCAGTTGTAGGTCCTGCACTACCTCTCTGGTTAGGAGGCGGCCATTGACGTTCTCTGTAGGAGCCTCTAGCTTGCCCTCTACCTCTGGCACGCCTGTTCTTGCCTCTTTGAAATCTCTCTGTGTCTGGAAAGGACCAATTCTTAGAAGGCCAATTTCTGCTGAATCTTTGTGGTTGGACCTGGAGAAAATCCTTGACTGTTTGTACAGCCTTTTCCTCAAATTTCTTTAAGACCCTCCTGAGCAGTGGAGCCAAATAACGTTTGCTTTTCCAGTGGCGCATCCAGAAGCTTTGCTTTAATATGATCTGGCAGAGTTTGTTCCTTCAGCCAAGCATGCCTACGTATGACTGCACCTGTCATTGCTGACCTACATGAAGCTTCCAATGCATCATAACCACACTGCAAGAAATGGTGGCTAACCTGTTGGGAGTTATGTACCAGATCCTGAAGTGACTTGCGATCTAGGGGTTCTGGTGAAGACAATTTTTTATGCAATTCATCTAACAAATACTCTTGGTACTGTATCATATGGAATTGACAATTTAATGCAGTCATAGAAAGAGTGGAAGAAGTGTACACTTTTTTAACCCATCTTTCTAAAGCCCTGAACTCCCTTTCAGAGGGGAGTGGATTTTTAGTAGTGGCAGTTGCAACCCCTTTAGGGCCCTGGGAAATAGTTTCTGGGTCAGCAGAGTGGGCCTTGTAAAGGAAATGATGCAAATCCGGGACCATGTAGTACCTATCGGGTTTGACAGGAGTCTGAGGAAGGGAGTCAGGGGTAATACCAGACTCAGAGTACACCTCATCAATGACATTCAAAACAGGAGGAATAGCCAAAGGTCTATGCTGAGGTAAATGCAAAAAAGTCCTTAATCTCTTCCTGGAATCAGAGAATTCCTGGCCCTGCCATTTGAAATGCTCTCTCATGGAGTGAAGGGTGTCCCCAAAGGACAGCTCTTCAGGAGGGGAGGCCGAGGGAATAGATTCCTCTGCATCAGAATCCTCGTAGGCCGTAAAGGCCTCCTCCTGGTAGTCTGATAGAGCAGAGCCATCTGAGGCCTCATCAGAGGACTGGGGATCAGTGGGCTCAACCCTGGGCCTTTTGTCTAGAGGAGGTTGAGAGCCCCTGTCCGGATGTGGCTGAGAGCCCCTAATTAAGGAAATAAGGTCCTCAGCTAAACTTAAAATCTGTGAACCTGTAGTGGATCCCTGAGGAATAACCTTGGGAGGCAGAGATTTTGGCTGTTTAGCAGCTTTAGCCCTTGCGAATGCCTTAATGGACATGGATGCAGGAGGCCTGGCTGCTCCACGTGCTGGCGTAGTATTGTCTAGGGAAATGGTGTCGGATGTTTCCAGAACACCGGTTTCTGAGGGAAATTCTATTACCGACTCAGAAGAGGCCTCCGGGGCCGAGGTTGTCAGTTGTGCGGTTTCAACGGTCGGAAGTACCAAGGACTCTGTTTCAGCCGAGACCGAGACACTCACGATAGGCCTAGGGGTGGTTTCAGCCGAAACCACGGTCCTCGTGTGTCGGTCCTTGTCCTTCCGTTTTTTGGTTAAATGAGAAGTCGGGGTCTCCGACGGCATATTGTAACAGTAACTAGCCCCAAAAAATTCCTCTGCAAACTCCGCCCGACTCCTAAGAGTGCGTCGATTGAAGGAGGCACAGGCAGTACAGGCCGAGACGTCGTGGTCTGGGCCTTGGCAGGGGAGGCAGTAAGAATGGAAATCCTTATGAGGTATTTGTTTCCCACAAGTTAAGCAATTATTAACTTTAAGCGTTTGATCTGACATCGGCTGAGGCAAGAAAGAGTCCCCAACGGGGTACTTAGCTTTTGAAGTCTTCGGTAGCTGAAGTTACAGGAGCTGGCCGACCGGCACTTGCGAACTGCTTCTGCTTCGGGCACCACGCGGCAAGAAAGACTGAGGAAGATGGCGTCTGCTGACGTTTTTACACCCCAGGCGCTCTGACGTCGGGGAAAGGGCGACATCAGCCGACGCCGGACCCAGACTTTGGAATCCGGCCGACCGAAGGGCTGCCTGAGGCAGGACAACCCATATGTAAGGACTGCAGATGCATCCTTGAAGGACATCTACAAAACCCTTCACAGTCAGCTGAAAACACTCAATCTGGCCGCATGGAAGATTCCTTAACATCACAACAGACCCTACTCTCCAAGGAGGTGCAGGATGTCATTTTGGAGGCCAGAAGGCCATCTACTAGAAAAGCTTACTCCGCAAAATGGAAGCTGTTTTGTGCCTGGAATGAGAAAAAGGGCCAGGATCCTGGAAAACTGAATTTACCTCAAATATTACAGTATCTAGCTGAGCTGCTAAGCAGTGGACTTTCATTCTCCTCCATCAAAATCCATGCCTCAGCCATTTCTGCACAATACAACACTGATCCACCTTTATTCTCTCACCCTCTCAAGACAGTTCCTCAGAGGGGCTAAGAATATAAAACCTCCATGGAAATAACCAATTCCTGCTTGGACCTCAATTTCATTTTAGAAAAGTTAACCTTGCCTCCTTTTGAGCCAGTGGCCTCAACAGATTTGCAATATTTGTCCTGGAAAACAGCTTTCCTTCTGGCTATCACCTCAGCTCGTAGGGTATCGGAACTGCAAGCCCTCATGGCTGTGCAGCCTTTTATCATCTTCCATCAGGACAGAGTTTCCCTACGAACCAACCCGTCCTTTATGCCTAAGGTGGTTTCCAGGGTAGCTTTAAATCAGGCTATACAATTTACCTACCTTTTACCCTAACCCTCAAAACAAAGGGGAAAGGCTACTACATTCCTTGGACGTTCATAGACAGCTGCGGTTCTATTTGGACAGAGCAAAGCCTTTCAGAAAATCAGAACAGCTCTTTGCGTCCTATGCTGTAGGAGCTCAAGGGAAGACAATTTCCAAACAGCCAATTTCAAAATGGATAGCCCACTGCATATGCTTTTGTTGCTCTTTTCATGGTAAAACTGTACCTGCAGGCATCAGATCCCACTCCACAAGGGCCACAGCTACCTCTGCAGCCTTCCTCAGAGGAGTTCCTACCAAAGATATTTTGGAAGCAGCCACTTGGAGGTCTGTTCATACCTTCTCTAAACACAACCACCTACCTCTATACTCCAAAACTAGAGCAGGCTTTGCCACTGCAGTTTTGCAGGGCATTCTGGCTCCTCCTAGTTCCACCTAGTGCCTACCACCCATTTCGTAGCTTTGGGATTCTTCCCATCTGTTTTGACTGCAGCTGTATGCACGATGAACATAGTACAGTTTTGTACCTACCATAAATGTAGATGTTTGAGTGCTAATACAGCTGCAGTCTAAGTTTCCCTCCCTCTTTCCCCTCTTGGGCCAGGCCTGGTGGCTAACGCCTCCTCTTACAACCTGATTGGGGCATTCTTTTATGGTGTATTTGCTTGCAACTACTGTTTTCTGATTATATTGCATTGCATTATTACATAAAATTATGTATTGCCTTCCTTCTGGGGGCACCTGACATCTGGGGCAAGAAAGACTGAAGAAAATGGTGTCGGCTGGTTCTTTTATACCCCTGTCGCACTGACGTCAGGGAATAGGAGATGACAACCGACGCCGGACCTAGACTTTGGAATTCGGCCGTCCGAGGACCAGCCTGACGGCAGGAGAACCCATCTGTTATGACTGCCACTGTATTAGCACTCTAACATCTACATTTATGGTAGGTACAAAACTGTACTTTATGTACTAACCATAGAGATGCATCTGTGTTGTCCATTTTCATTCTTCAGCTTCCCTCCCTCTTAACCCCCTTCCGTTTCTTCTTGGAGAGACCTGAGGGTTGCTGCTTTGGGAGCCAATTGTTCCTTGCTTGAGCTGCAGTTTTATCTTTATTGTTTATGCTTTATAGATTCCTTATAGTGACAGCCATGTATTACGGGAGTCTGCAAACTCTATCTGAAGTATGCTAGGTTGGGGGGGGGGGGCATTATGGATAAAGGGAAGAGCTCAAGAGTTTGATCCGTGAATCTAGGAAAAAATGGCTGAGCTAGATCTGAGGTTGGCTCTGGGACCTATCAGTTCAGGAAGAATGAAAATGGACGACACACAGATTCATTGGTATGGTTAGAAAATAACTGCGTATTTTTTATACATCTCATTCTCAGCACAGTGCCTTCTGTTGCTTTCCTTCCAGTGTTAAGTAAATTGGGAAAAAACTGATCTGATATTGTTAATCCTCTTTCAGTCCTTACATGTGGGTATCTGTTCCGACCTCGTAACCGAGCCGGCCATCTTCCAAGCTCGTGCCAGCTACAAACTCTCAAGCTAAAAACTCTTACCCAGAATTCCCCTCTCCCTGTAACCTCAGATTTCGTTTACTGCATCACCATTCGGTCGTGTCAAGCTACTTCTCTTGAGCTAAGTACAATATTTTTCTTCATACTAAGTTCTAAGACAGCTTTTTTTCACAAAATATTATTAGATGTTTCTTACCTTATCTCATTTAGCGATTACCCTTTTTTTAATCCTTTTTAACTCCCTTTCCTCTTTTTTTTACCACAAGGTAAATTTTTTTTTTTTCTTTTACCATCGTTGGTAAACCCCTTTTCCTTCTTACCTTTGGGTATTTCTTGTACCATTGCTGGTATTTTCTGTTTTTTCTTTCTTTCCTTCTAACATGACAGATAAAAAAGGTAGCCCAGGGTTTAAAAGATGTTTAGATTGTGGCCATAAATTACCTACTTCAGATGCACATTCCCTGTGTCTCTGTTGCTTGGGTGTGCCTCATTTAACAGTTGACCCGCCTTGCGGGATTTGTAAGAATTTCTCTAACAGGACGTTAATTGAGAGGAAAAATAAATTAATATTGAAGGGGCTACTTAAATCTCCTTTTTTCAGAGGCTATTTCTGGGTCGGAGGCTTCAACCCCGCCAAGATCCCATAAGGAAGAGTGATGAACATAAAAAGGCCAAGTCTCTTCCTTCATCCCCATCTGGGGACCCTCAGGAACCGAGACTTAAGAAAGCTAAGCTTTCCAGTTCAGATTTGACTTCTTCGGCTCCAGCGCTTTTGGTGCATAGACCTTTGGCACCGAGGCCATCGGTGACCTTGGCACTGCATCGGTACCGAGGAGCTCCTCAGTTCGGACTCCATTACCAGCACCGACTGTCCAGGCAATGCAGGCTGTTATTACGTCGATGGATGTTTCTACGCCCATTTCCTTTTCGGCTCTGACAACTTACCTGGCACCAGCTACCTTCTCGATACCGACCATTCAGTTTTCGTCACCGATGTTTTAGACTCGGGCCTTAGCACCGACAGCCACTTAGGTACCGACCTTATCGTCGGTGCAGACCATGTCTTCGACAACAATGATTACCTCTGTTCAGACACCAGTAGTTCTGTCCATTACAGCTCCGTTGTTCTCAGTGCAGACCACATCCGTGGTGGGCACCGAGTTTGCTCCATCCTTGGATAGACCTGACTCTCCCTTAGCCATGTCCGTGAAATGCGCTAGAAGCCTCTATTAACACTGTGTTGCGTCTTATGGATCAAGTGCTTTTGGCCAGAGGTACCTGCCCCCCAGGACCTATCCTTCCTCCGGAGGTGATCACCCTTTACTAAAGACCCCTACTTATTCTCCTCCTTCATTGCCTTTGAAGCCCCTTGATATAGCACAGTCTTCCCCCATTACGGTTCCTTTTATGGACCTCACTAAGGAGCCGCTGTTGCCTTTCTGGCAGGAGAGTCTTGTCACGGCCCAGGATGTCAGCTGTGGCATACGTACTTTGGCGTTTCACAGCCATCCAGAGACTGAGTTTGCAGGCTGAGCCACTTAGGTGAGGGGTGACCCCTGCCCTGGGGCCCCATCCCTCTTCAGGTGGACCGGCCTTCCAGCTAATGGAGAAGGCTCTGGTGGCTGTTGGCGATCCTGTGCTATCAGTCTCCCTGCCCTCCTCTGGATCGCAATGTACACAAGCCGCTTCTAGCAGACAGTGGGCGCAAGGGCCTCAGGACATACTCCCACAGGAGACCCCTTTTGAGCTGTCTTCCCCGGCTTCTCCCTCTGAGGAAGATTATCAAAAGAGCTTGTGCAAGAGGAAGCACATGGACTCCACAGAGGAATCCCTTACTGAAGACACAGACTTTGATGATGGGGAAGGGTCCCCTCGATCACTCTCTGAGGTATTCTTTGGTGATATCCTTGAAATCCTTAAACAGAGACGTGACTGGCAGCCCTCTAACCCGACTTCTGAAGAGTCTGTGTTCCTGCAGGCCTTTCGTGCCCAGCCCCCTACCTCCTGGGTTACTCCACCTGCCAATGAACTTGTCCGGCTCGTGCAGTGTGCGTGGAAGGCTCCTCACACCGTCAAGGCCATTCCCCGGCGGCCAGATAAAATGTTGTCTCCTCCTGCTAGTGATCCCCATTGGCCCAAAGGTCTTCCTGTAGATGCTTTGGTGGTGGCAGCCGCAACTAAAAAAGGACCTGGCGGAAGAAGAAAGCCAGACTGTCCATCCACCCAACAGAGTCCCAGGCTCTGGCCAGAATAGGGAAGTGTGCTTTTGCATCAGCAACCTTTGCAGTCAGGTCTCTGAACTATATGGCACATTTTACCAGGCTTCAAAGAGACTTAACTTCTGAGCTCTCTGAAACTTTGGCTGGAGCTGTGTCTGATAAGGTCCGTGATAAAGTGGCTTCTCAGCTAGCCACCATCAAATAGATATCGAACTCCTCCATGCACTTGATATCTCGCGCATCAGAAGGAGCAGCTAGAGCGGCGGGTTCAGGCATTGTTCTGAGACGACATGCCTGGATGCGCTTGTGTAATTTCGCGGAACCCTTCAAGACTTCCTTTCTCAATGCTCTCATCGAAGCCTCGTCGTCGTTCAGACCCAAGGTTAAAAGCGCACTGGCCAGATGTGAACAGGATGGTAAGACCCTTTTTGCTGTGGGTGTCCGTTATTTTTCCCCTCAACGGGCTTTCTCCAGAAGCCAGAAGAGTGGGAAGATATGGCAAAAAAGTCTCAAGGTTTTTTCCGTGACACACAGGTCGAGCTCTCCCCTAGAGGCAGAGGTGGAAACTCACAGGGAAGATGCCCCTTTTGGAGCAGAGGGGGTCCGCATAACCAGGGTTCCAGGGATTCTTTCCCTGGCCATTCCTACCAGCGCTCCTGAAGAGCGGCCCAACTGCTTTCCTTTGAAAGTGGTTGGGGGTTGTTTCTCTTTGTACCCTTCTACCTGGCTAACCATTGCCACCGATTCTTGGGTACAAAGGATAATAACCAGAGGTTATCGTATCCCCTTCGACCTTTGTCCCGCTCCCTAACAAGCTTACACGACGTTCCACCCAGTCAAAGGGAAGAAGCAGCGTTAGAGATTTCAAAGCTGCTAAGAAAGAGTCATCCAAGTAGTCACTCCAGACCAGATAGGATCCAGATGCTACTCAAGATTATTTTTGGTGCCAAAGAAAACCGGGGACTGGAGACCAATTTTGAATCTCAGTGTATTGAACAAGTTTGTAAAAGTACAGAAATTCCAGATGGTCACAATACAGTCTATCCTTCCGCTTTTGGAAAAAGACGATTGGATGTGCTCGATAGATCTTCAAGATGCGTACTACCACATAAAAGTGGACAGACCATCAAGAAGATTCCTTCGCTTCCGTGTGGGAGTTGGTCATTACCAGTTCAGAGTACTGCCCTTTGGACTCGCTACAGCCCCCAGTGTGTTCACAAAGTGCAAGGCAGTTGTCACAGCTCACTTGCAACTACAAGGATTCCAGGTGTTTCCATACCTAGACTACTGGCTCATCTCCGCCCCCACCAGACATCTATTGGAAGAAGCTTTGGCATACTATCTCCTCACTGCAGAAATGCTAGGCATAACTATAAACTGACAAAAATCCAATCTCACCACATCTCACTCCACAGAATTCATAGGGGTCATCTTGAATAGAAAGAATTGCAGAGCATCCATTCCAGAACACAGAATTCTAAGGATAAAGCAGCAACTGATTTCTGTCTTTTAAAGAGAGAAATCCACAGCTCATTCTGTTCTCCAGTTGTTGGGTTCCATGGCAGCCTCCTTTACGATTGTCCTCCTGGCCAGGTTTCAAATGAGGCTTCCACAATGGCTACTGTTCACCCAATGATATCCCTTTCAGTACCTTCTTTCAGCCAAGATTAGGGTAACTCACATGTGCAAACAAGATTTAAATTGGATGACGCACAATGTCACAATGGTCTCTCCCCTTCTCCCTCCAACAGCCCAAGGCTACAGTGACCACGGACGCCTCCCTGATGGGGTGGGGGGACTATTTCAGGGACCGGCAGTCCAAGATACTTGGTCCAAAATGGAGGCCCATCTGCATATAAATATTCTAGAGCTGAGGGCGGTGCTTCTGGTGTTGCAAGCATTCCATCCCCTGTTGCCGTCTGGGACTACTGCAATACAATCAGACGACATGGCAGTGGTCTTGTACATCAACAAACAAGGTGAAACCGAATCTTACCCCCACTGTCGAGAGGCCATGAGGATATGGCAATGGGCGATGGCTACCAACTGCTTTCTTCTAGCAACTCACATTCCTGGGAGTTCCAACATGATAGACAGACTCAGCAGGTGTATTCTACAGCTTCACGAGTGGTCCCTGAATCCCTTGATAGCGGAGGAGATTTTCAATCGCTGGGGTCTTCCTTGCTGCGACCTCTTTGCATCCCTGACCAACTATAAATGCAACAACTATTTCGCCCTGATTCCCCCTCGAACAGTCACCCAGGGACGCTCTAGTCCACGATTGGCCCTCTGGTCTGGTTTATGCATTTCCACCTCTCCCCCTCATTCCCCAGTTTCTGAATAAAGCCTGCCAGTTGAAGAGCAAAGTAATCCTCATAGCACCATATTGGCCTCGTCAGATTTGATTTCCCTTCCTTTAGCCTCACCTGCTATATCAACCGTGGATTCTCCATCCAACCCCCAGAGTTGATCTTCCATCTGCCGAATCTGATTCACCCCAACTTGAACAGCCTGAAGCTCACAGCTTGGCTCCTCCAATTCCTTTGATTGCCAGACAGAATGATCTTTCTTTGCCAGTACATAACATTCTTATTGCATCTCATAAGTCTTCCACCAGAACTACACATCTCAGCAAGTGGAAAAGATTTACTTTTTGGCTGAAAGAAAAACAAGTAGATCCTTTTTCAGCACCAGTGTCGATAGTACTGAAATATCTGTTAACCCTATTTCAGTCCGGTCTATCTGCCTCTACCATTAGAGTTCATTTGGCTGCAATATCTAATTTTCATCATTGTGTCCAAGATTCTTCTCTTATGTCACACAAATTATGCAAGACTTTCATAAAAGGCGTGAATCATCTAAGACTCCCTTTTAGAGAACCTACTCAACCATGGGACCTGTCATTAGTCCTACAAGCTTTGACAGTGCCACCTTTTGAACCAGCTTCTCCTTGCGACCTCAAATATTTGCCATGGAAAACCTTGTTTTTGGTTGCCATTACTTGCATATCTCTGAGCTTTCAAGCCTTATGCATCAACCAACCATATTTGATTTTTAATAGAGATAGTGTCGTTGAGAACTAATCCTTCCTTTCTGCCAAAAGTGATCTCTGAAATGTCCATTAATCAAACCATTGAATTACCAGTTTTCTTCCCCAATCATTCAAACAGAGAGGAGTATTGCCTACATACTCTTAATATTCACAGGCAAATTCGCTTCTACTTGAACAGGACTAAGGCTTCTCGTAAATCAGACCAGTTATTTTTGGCCTATTTTGGACCTAGATTAGGATGTGCTGTTGCTAAGGTCACATTGGCTAAATGGTTAAAAGACCGTGTAACCTTCATTTATAGAAAGTGTAATATTCCATTACCTACTACCATAAAGGCTCATTCTACAAGGTTGGTGACAACTTCTACTACCTTCCATGCCAGAGCGTCTTTACATTACATTTGTGCAGCTGCAACTTGGGCTACTCTTCATACCTTCATCAATCATTAAAAATTGGATTTGGCCTCCAGAGTAGAGAATCTTTTGGTTCTATGGTGCTCTGGCAAGTCCTTCCATGAGAGCTTCCCAGGAGTAAAGGTAGCTGGGGACTCTGTCCCACATGTAAGGACTGAACGAGGATTAACAATATCAGATAAAGAAGTTATGGCTTACCATAACGTTCCATCTGTATTGTTGATCCTCGTTCAGTCATTACAACGCTCCCTCCTTCCACCTCCTGTGGCTTCTAGTGGATCTCACCATCAGGTTCTGTTAGGTCATTTGACCAGAGGTAGCCTCTACCTTCTTTTGACTTGCAAACTCAATCTGAGGTAACAGGGAGATGGAAATTCTAGGTAAGAGTTTTTAGCTGGCACGAGCTTGGAAGATGGCCAGCTCTGTTCTGAAGTCGGAACCGATACCCACATGTAATGACTGAATGAGGATCAACAATACAGATGGAACGTTATGGTAAGACATAACTTCTTTTTTTGTGCTCATCAGACCTCTCAACCAATTGAGGACACATTTCAACAGAATCAGGGACAAGTCAAGAAAAAATCAGGGACACTTTTAAAATATTAGTGCTATTACCTTGAAACATAGACAAAATCAGAGCATATGAATTAATACACTTTTTCTGAAGTAAAAGAAGTTTATAACTCTTAATTATTGTCATTATTCATTAAGTGTAATTCCCCAACTTTCCTCCAAAAGTCAGATGTAGTTTTAGGAGGGATTAAGAGGGACAGAGTTAAAATTTGAGTCAAAATCAGGGACGTCCCTGAAAATGAGGGACAGTTGAGAAGGTATGGTGCTCCTGTACCCAGGCACGCTCATATTCTGGATGATCATGATAGCTTTTCAGTATTGCTTCCTTTTCCTTTGTACACATGACTTTGCACTAATCAAAGCCAGTTTAAACACACCAAAGTTGAGTACCGCACACTCCTAAAATGAGAGATTCATATTTGTAGTGTATGGAACCCAGTTTTAAAGGCTGCTTGCAGAATTCACCAATTTGTGCAAGCTATTCTTATGTATGTCAGAAAGTATTCAGCCACTAGCTTCTATAATGTGGGAAATAACGTTTCACTTGTTTAGGAAATTAAGTATATACACTAGTATGTAGTTGTACAGTGAAATGTGAAATATGTTTTGAATAAGCAAGGTGGTACTCGAAGAGCATTACTAGATGACTAATTATAACACCGTACTGACTGAAAAGGACTGTGATCTGTCTACTTCTAAGTTGCAAATAATTTGCAGATAAAGTCCATAGGTATGAGCTCACTGATGCTTGAAACCAAAAGTCCATCTTTTCATCTTAATTTGTAAGAATATTTCTAGAACAATGCTCAGAACCCACTTGGCATACTTAGGTTCATAGGTTCATACTAGGCTATCTGCCCTGGGGCAATTATAGCCTAGCCCGATTCTGTATGGCTTACGCCACCCCTTGATTTGAGTATACTGTGCCCTTTTTAAGGTTTAGTTTACTGTGCCTCTGTCTAATAGTGACACGGGAGTAATCCCTGGGACAAACCTACGATCCCCCATCCACCTATCAAGATTCTTCTTGAAGAGATTCAGTGAGGTGCTCTGCCTCACATGAATTGGAATTCTATTCCAGAGCGAAGGGAGCCTCTGGGTTATGAACCTGTCCCTCCAGCAAGTTCTATTTATTTCTGTGCTGAGGTTCAAGTCCCTCGAGTGTGGCTCTAAGGGATTTAGATTTACTGAGGTGGAGCATGTCCATTAATTCTGGATTTGACATAGCTTTGTATGTCAGGCATAGATTGCCTCAAAGTAGGCGGTATGCAACTGAGTAGAGCTGGAGTTTTTTTAACCGAGCAGCATATGGCATCTGTTTGAGACCCTTGATCCTCTTGGTGAGATACTTTTGGGGTCTTTCTAATTGCTGCAGGTGTCAGGTAAGGTACATCCCAAAAGGGGCATTGTATTCTATGATGGGCCTGATGAGGGATGAATAAAGGGGCACGATTACCTCTATTGATCTAGATGTGAAACCCTTTGTGATGAGGTGGGCTATGTAGAAGGTCTTTCTAACCACTTTGGCAATGTGTTTTTCAAAGGAGAGATTGCTATCAACTTGAACTACTGATCTCTGAAATTGGAAGAAACCTATTAGTTTGACTTTCTTGGCGGATGTACTGGGTTGAGTTAATAATAAGAAAAACTTAATGTATTATAAATTGATTCCTGCCCCTTCCACTTTATGCATAAGATGAGAAGTCACGATCCTATTTCATATTCTGGGTCAGATTTCAATCTAAGCAATTCCCTCAAAGGCAGCCAAAAAGTTGCATACTGAGTAAGATAGCATAGTTTTAGATGCGATCTGCTACTGTGTGTGCATGAAGCAGGTTTTTTCTAAGGCTTTCTGCATTTCTATATGAAAAAAAGATTACATGGTTGTACAGCTTGACACCATACCCCTCATCTGGCCAGAAGTGTGCCAAATGTCTTTTTTTTTTTCTTTGCCTCATGTTTTGGTCTCTTCCTCAAAATGTGTGGACTTCTGTCAAGTCAGTAAGGATTGAAGTCCGTAGATAATGCATATTTGAGTTTCAGACTTTCATATTCTCCAGAAAATGTATTCTAATGCAGCACCTGTTATTCTAGCAAGTGTATAAATTTAAGGGTAGTAGTTAGAACTGTCCATGATTTTTTTGGTGTTGCCCATAATTCTGGAGCAGAGAAACTGAGAGGGTATGAGTGATTTCACTTGACATCTTTGCTGTATCTATTCTTAAAAATCATGCATGTTATATGTACAGTTTCTTACTTTTTATGTCTCTTCTGCATCATTACTGAGAAAACAGTTGAAGGTTTTGAACATAGTTTCACATATTATATATTGCTTCACCTTAAAAAAGTAAAAGTTCAGAATTTATACATTTCTCCACATTGCTTCCCCTTTCTAGGCCTAAGTGAACATTTTTGAAACAACTTGCAGAAACAGATTGGGTTGAGAGTAGATAAATTTGGATGTTAAGTTGTCAATCTCGCCTTCATTCTTGCTTGATGGGTTCGGAGCCGATCCTCTGCTCCGACTCGGCACTTGCTAAGCTCTAGAGTCACTTTTACCAGCTCGAGGCAGCCCCATATCCCATGATGCAAGGCGGTAAGTACCCAGATCTCGTTTGCCGCTTCGCTGATGAGGTCCTCCTTTTACCAGCTCCTGGTAAGTGTTTAATATTACTAAACTTTAGCCCCCAATCAGAAAAAATTTCTATTTTCTTTAAAATTCTATCTTTATAGTTAATTGTGAGGCTTTTTCTGACTAACTTTATTTTTCCTTCTTTTCTTTTTTAGTCAGGCCTTTAATTCCCTCCCATCCCCCCCCCCCCCCCCCTTGTCAGTGTGTGTGTGTGAGAGTTTTTTATTTCTCAGTATTTTAACTTTAGTTTCTCTGGTTCGGGACTGTGTGTGTAGTGTTTGTGAAAGCACCATGTCTAAAGAACAGAGGGTCTCAGGCTTCAAGAAGTGTGACTCGTGCTGTCAGAAGATGTCTCTGACAGACGGACACACTTCTTGTATATACTGCCTGGGACCTCTCCACCTGCAGGACTCCTGTGCAATTTGTCATTCTTTTAGCCAGAGAGTCCTGCAGGAAAGGAGGAATAAACTTATTTTAAGAGGACTTCTTAAACCGGAGAGCTCCCCGGCAAAATCGGCTCCGGGTAAGCCCTCTAAGACTACCAAGGCCCAGGCTTCTGTACCTAAGCCTTCGGCCTTGGCTCCGACTCCATCGGAGTCGAGATCGGCTCCGGCTGGAGCCGATCTTACCTTGGAGAAATCTTCCCGATACTGTTAAGGTCACTTTGGTGTCTGCTCCGACTGGCTCCGACATCCATGTGGCTCGGGCTTCGGTGTCGGCGCTGACCGGCTCCGACACCATGATCTCTTTGCCTGTATCGGCTCCGGCCGGAGTCGATACATCTATTCCTACACTCGGAGCCGAAAAGTTATCGGCTCCGTCTGGATCCATGGTTTCATCGGCTCCAATGGTTCCTTCGAGGAAGAGGTCTAGGTCTCCCTCTTTGGAACCGATACTGTCGGCTCCGGCCTCACCTCTTCTTTCGGAGCGGAGCCATCGGAGCCGATCATTTAGATCTTCCAGGTTGTCAGACCATGATTTAGAGAGGGTGGTAAGCAGATTATTAAAATCACAGGCACTAGCCCAAATGCTTCATAGTCCGTCTCAACAGACGACTATTAGTCCACACCCTCTTCAAGTTCCTCCTTCGACTCTACCCCAGAGTTTGGAGCTGGAGTCTACGGGAATAGTTACTGCTATGGCTGAGGGCCAGATACCCCCCCCCCCTTCTGCGCCTTCAGCATCTACTCTTATCTCCTCCTCGAGACCTTCCCTGGAGGGATTCGGTGGCCGGGCTTCCCTGGTCTGCTCCGAGGGGGTGAGTGGCATCGGACCCTTGTCCGACCCCACTCTTCCCCTTGGGGCTTCGGCCTTGGTGAGCTCTGCTCCGACATCTGCCTCGGAGCCTTCCCTTTCGGTGGGCCCAGGAGTCCCAGTTTCTTTGGAACGGGTTCTCTCGGACCTCCCTGGGAGGGGAGCCTTCGAGGTGATGAGGAGTGTGCTGGCCCCTGGGCTCAGTCAGCAGTCTATTCCTTTAGCTCCTCCCTCTACGGTGCCTGTTGATATCTCTTCCCGCTCTCTTGCTCCCGGACCGAGAGATCCACCGCCTCAGGTTTCCCCATTGGGAGGAACCCCCTCTTCCGAGGATTCTCCTGATCCGTCAGGAGGTCCTCCGCGGAAGAGGACTTGTAAGAGGAAGCACCTAGACTCCCCTGAGTCTACTACTTCGGATACCGACTTAGATGAGTCGGAGGGGTCCCCAAGATCCCCCTCTGAGGATGTCTCCTTTTCAGGCATCCTAGAACTCCTGAAACAGAGGGGAAACTGGCCCACCATAAATCCCTCCGATGATGAGTCGGTATACCTAGAGGCGTTTGGTTCTCAACCCTCCACCTCCTGGGTGTCTCTGCCTTTTGACCCCCTCATGCAGGTAATTGCTCGAAAGGCTTGGGCTTCTCCTGATTCCGTAGAGCCAGTTCCCAGGTGGCCTTCTAAATTTATTACAGCCCCTTCCGAACAGCAATTCCTTACAAAAGGTGTCCCGGTTGATGCCATGGGGGTGGCGGCCGCCACTAAAAAGGAACTTGCAGATCCTTTCGTACCAGTCCATCCTCCTAACAAGGATTCCAGGACCATGGACAGGTATGGTAAGCGGATGTTTTCCTCAGCGACTTTTGCCATGTGTTCGCTGAACTATTTGTGTCACTTCACCAGACTCCAAAGGGACATCCTTAAGGAACTAGGTGAAGTAGTACAGGATCCTGCAGCTCCGGGGGCACAAGCAAGATTGCTTCTCAGCTAGGAATCCTTAACTCCATAACCAACTCCTCCATGCGGCTGATTTCATATGCAGCAGATGGAGCGAGTAGAGCCGCAGGCATGGGAGTGTCTCTGAGACGTCAATCCTGGATGCGGCTGTGTAATTTTGCTGATCCCTTCAAGGCGTGCTTCACAAACTCTCCCTTTGATGGATCAACTTTGTTTGGTCCTCAAGTGAAGGATACATTGACCAGGTGTGAGCAGGACGGCAAGACTTTCTGCCATAGGGGTCCGTTTTTCCACCCCTTCTAGACCTTACCCCAAAGGACAGAAGGGTGGAAAGATGTGGTTCCGCAAATCCCAAGGAGTCACGCCGGATACACGTGGTCATTTTACCCCTAGAGGCAGAGGGGGTAATAATAACAGACGCCGCCCTAGAGGCAGAGGGGGTCCACAAAACCAGGGAAGCAGAGAGTCTCTCTCTGACAAGCCCTTCCAGCATCCCTGAGGTGTTGCCCGACTGTCCATCCTTGGAGGCAGTCGGGGGAATATTATCGCTGTACCCACAAGCCTGGCTTTCCCTCTCACAAGACAGATGGGTACAGTCGATCATATCCGAGGGTTACAAAATTCCTTTCGAGGAAAGTCCCTTCACTCACAAAAATTCCTTTCCAGATGTGCCACCCGGTCTAAGGGAAATCGCAAAGTTAGAAGTATCAAAGCTTCTACACAAAAGAGCCATTCAGCCAGTTACAACAGACCATTCAGAGCCCGGAATCTACTCATGGTTCTTTTTGGTCCCCAAAAAGACAGGAGATTGGAGACCAATATTGGATCTCAGCAGACTCAAGTCTGTGAAAAAGACAAGATTTCGAATGGTCACACTTCAATCGATTTTGCCCTTCCTGGGCAAAGACAACTGGATGTGCTCAATAGACCTTCAGGATGCGTACTATCACATAAAAATTCACAGACGCTCCAGAAGGTTTCTCCGCTTTCGGCTGGGGTCCAGTCACTTTCAGTTCAGAGCCCTGCCCTTTGGTCTCACTACAGCCCCCAGAGTGTTTACCAAATGCATGGCAGTGGTCACGGCTCACCTGAGACGTCAAGGATTCCAGGTGTTTCCGTATCTCGACGACTGGCTCCTTTCAGCCACCACCAGGCATCAACTTCTCCAAGCCAGGTTTTACACCCTAAATCTCTGCACTCAGTTAGGAATCTCGATCAACTACGAAAAATCCTCCTTGTTGCCCTGCCAGTCTATTACTTTCATAGGCGCAAATTTTAGACACTGTTCGGATGTCAGCAACCCTCACAGACCAAAGAATCTCAGATATCCAAAGTCACGTGCGGATCATCCTTGCCAGCGAAAAGGTGCAAGCCAGACTGGTCCTGAAAGTGTTGGGCCTCATGGCAGCGGCCATTACCCTTCTTCCCTTGGCCCGCTTCTACATGCGTCTTCTTCAGTGGATGTTGTTCACCCAGTGGTCTTACCAACAACTTCCCATGCGTCACAAAATCCTGGTTACACAAGCTTGCAAAAACCACCTATCCTGGTGGACTTAAAAAGCGTTTATATAATGCATTAGTGGCAGCCCTATTTCTTACGTTGCTTAAATGCTCTGAAATTTATTTTATTTATTTTTTACTTTTGTTAACTGGGAAAGTCCGACTGGACACAGGTCCTTTTTCAGCGGAAGCCTGGGGAGAAAAGCTCCAGGTACAGTACGGGTTAGTATTTCATTACATCTAATACAATCAGCATGCAATAGTAATACAGTACAATCCAGCATGCATTAGTCAAGTGTTAACTTCATGTTAACATTACAATATACAGGTATATTATAAACTAATTTTAGCATGTGGTAAGCAAGCTGTACATTTTGATGGTTCATTTCAGCATGTGGTAGGCAGAGTTTTACATTTTTGGTATAATAAGCAGTGCAATGTCAAATATTACCTTCTTGCTATTAGGACTATATACAAGTTTGAGTCATTTCAGTGTATTGGCAGAATCTTAGAATTACTGGCAGTACGTAAATCTGCAGTACATTGAGAGATTGAGATTAGTACAGTATTGGGAAAAAACAGTACGAGTTTTATGTAGCAGTGGTGGATGTATGTTGTGTATCTAGTAATTTGACGGATTAGAAGTCACATGGTATCTGAGAAAAGGAACAAAAGGTTTTAGTAGAAGTACATTAAGAAAAGTCTGTGTGCTTGGGGTAAGTAAGCAGGTCTAACTTGCATAACTAGAGGTAGTAGTAGGTGATTATCAACAGATGCATTCCTGCATTTATCAACAGTGCAGTGGGTTGGTTTAACACAGGAGCAGAGCCAGTTGTTTGTAAAGTGGCTTTTGAGGAGGTTTTTAAATTGGAGGGGAGTGCTTGTAGCAGTGATGTGATTTGGGAGTTGATTTCAAACTTTGGCTATGGTGCAGGCAAAGAGAGACTTAGCTGCGCAACTTAAAAAATCTGGAAGTTTGCCCAATATAAAATGCAGAGCATTGACACTCAGCCAAATAGATGACCCACTTGCTACTGCAATTTGAAAATGTTAAAATTTCAAAGACCCGTGTTGTGTTTTTTCTAGAAAATTCCTTGGTCTTTAATACATATTTACAAAAACCACAATGTTCATAAGGAAAACCAGATAATTTGGTGCCATGTATTTGGAGCCGAAACAGGTTCAAACAATGTCTTGAACATATCTTCTGTTTTATCTGAAACTGAATACAATTTGCTAAATAAAGGATTAAACTTTATACCTTGCTTTTTAGTATCAGAGAGCAGTTTTCTACATGACTTGTCTTTTTGTAGGCTACTGAATTTAAAGTTATTTTTCAGGGATTCAGAAAACCACAGTGACCCAACAGAGGCGAGTTTCAAATTCCATCCTTCCACTTTTATACCGCCAATGAATAAACATGGAGATCTTCCAGAAATGTTTTCTTGGAGAGCTTCATTTTGGGGATGACTCGCATGACAAGTATGCTTAATAATAACTTAAATTCATCAGAGAGGGAGGCACTAAATAGACTCAAGAACAGAAAAGATATAGTTATCATACAGGCAGATAAAAGGGAGTAACCATAATCCATAGTTGTTATGGATTGGTCCCAATATTAAATAGAGGCCAATAGACAACTCAGTGATGCCAGATTTTATACACACGTCTATTGATCCTACTCCACATTTCAAAAATCAAATAGACAATTGTTTGGATTTAGCTTTGGAGGAAGGCATGATTGATGATAAAATATGTTTCCTTCTTAAGGTAAGTGAACCTATTCCCCAGTACCTTTATCTGTTTCCTAAAGTACACATAAACCTCAAACCCACCGGGTAGACCAATTGTGTCAGCAGGGGGTCCTTAACAGAGCCTATTTCCATCTATCTAACCAAATATTTCAAACCTTTATTGAAGGCAGTTAGGGCTAGGATCAAGGAAACGACGGAATTCTTGAACATTATTGCTGATTCACAAGTTGAAGATGGTTGGTTATTGTGCACGTTAGATATAACTTCTCTCTAAACTAGCATACGCCATTGGGCAGGTTTAATGGCACTGGAATTTTGGCTCACTGAATTGGACATGTACAGCCCTGGTTTTAACACTTTTCTTCTCTGTCTTGTGGAACATGCACTAACCGAAATGTGTTCTTTCTCAATGGTAAATGTTATTTACAGTTGTAAGGTACTGCAATGGGGGCAGCTTTTGCCCCCATTTATGCAGACCTTTTTATCGGTTACCTTGAACATCTAATTATCTACGACAGTAGTCATAACATTTTCATTGAGGAGATTGATATCTGGCGGAGGTTCCTGGGTGACTGCTGGATGATTTGGAAATCGGATATAGTACATCTAGGGGAGTTTGTACAATATTTAAACGATAAATGGGGCATCCAATTTACTGTTAATTTTGATAAGTGTCCCATTCTTGGATGTTATGGTAAACAAACAAGAAGATGGTACTTTAATTAGTACAGTCTACAGGAAGCCCTTTCACTCCAACTCCCTTTTAAGTGCATCCAGCTGTCATCCAGGTCATATCATCAAAAACATTCCTAAATCCCAATATATGTGGATCAAACTGATATGTACAAAGGAATCAGATCTCACATATTTTAATGAAGATCTTAGAGGTTTGTGGAATGTGGCTATTCTGTCAAACAGCTGACACAAACCAGTGGTTTAGTTAGCAAAATGCCTCGGGATGAATTAACATGTAAAGGTTATAGATCTACCCAGGGATCAAAAGTCAGATTTATTACTACATTTGGCAGGAGTATCAAACAGCTGACTGGTCTAGTACAGAGTCACTGGGACATCTTGCTATCTGATGAACAATTAGCCGAAGTATTGGACTTTCTCTTATCGGAGGGGTGTTGCTATAGAGGGGTATTTGAATTTTTATAAAAAAAACACCCATCTCCTGAACATAAAGTTCAAAAAACATTACATGGCACCATATTATCTGGTTGTTTTCCTTGTGAACATTGTGGTTTTTGTAAATATGTATTAAAGACCAAGGAATTTTCTAGCAAAAAACACAATACGGGTCTTTGAAATTTTGGGACATTTTCAAATTGCAGTAGCAAGGTGGGTCATCTATTTGGCTGAGTGTCGATACTCTGCATTTTATATTGGACAAACTTCCAGATATTTTAAGTTGCACATTTTAGAGTATTTAAGCAACATAAGAAATAGGGTTGCCACTAATGCATTATATAAACACACTTTAGTTCACAAAACAGCCTGCTTTCATTTTACTATCATCGATAGGGTGAGAGGACATACATTTTCTAAGCACAAATGGCATGAACTTTTCAATGATAAAGAAAGGTCATGGGTTATCAGATTGGGTGGCCTTTTCCTGCCAGGGTTGAATGAACATATTTAACACATTTTTTACCATTTATATTGGGTTGGGTATACTCTCCAGCTCTTAACAGGAATACCATTAAATGTACCAATTTCTATTATTACAAATGTGTTTTGTATTATATAGATCTTTAATATTCAGCAACATTGGTATGGTCTGTGATTTGGGTCAGTCCATTAACAGTTTCAATTTTTATTGGTGAACACGTCAACAATATTTATATAAAGGGCACTTTGTGTTATATGGTGAATCTTTTTGGCATTGAAAAAGGCTTCTTTAGGCCGAAACTGGGCACTTTGTGTTATATGGTGAATCTTTTTGGCATTGAAAAAGGCTTCTTTAGGCCGGAACCGGTCTGCCTTGTACTCTTATTTCAGGATAAATACCTGGATTCCTCTAAATGTGCTTGCTGGCTGTCTGTTTTTGGAGTGACAAATACTGCACCCCTTTAGAATGACACCAGAAACTAGGCTGATTATTAAAGTCTGTCATCTTTTGTTCATATTATGGCATCATCCTTGTAGAAGGTAAAATGCTGCTCAGTGTTAGGCGAATACCAGTCTGGGACATGTATTCCAGGAGCTCTGCAATGTCTCTCTTCATATAGTCTGGTGATGTATGTATCATGTCATGTACAAAACGCATGGACTTTGAGTTATACTGGTACTTGTGGTCCAGTGTCCTGAGTACATGCTTAATGTGGTGAATACTGGCTCCTGATAATCAACTGACCATGACTTTCTTCTTACTCAGCCTGGTGAAAGGGACATCAGTGTGTCTCAATGGAGTTTCCAAGGACTAGAATGTTGGATTCTGTGGTGGCTTGCCTTATAGGCTTAGAAATAGAGGCTCCATGACATGTGGCTTTGTCATGTGTACTTCATCTAGGTCTTGGAGTTTTAGGTAGGTTACATATAAGTACATCAGTGTATGTGTGTCTGCTCAAGGGTGTGGCCTGGCATAATCTTTGTACTCTACTGAGTACATTTTTTTTTTCCTGAACATAAAATCAACATTTTTAGGTCATATGTCTACCAGTGTCTAAATGATGACCTTTAACAACAGGTACAATATGGCTGATCTAAAACAGTATATTTACCACTTTAGCTGAAAATTTTAATTAAATGTGGCAAGTGCTTGGGAGCAGCATTTTGACAGATCTGTCCATTTTTAAGCGATGTGTCCAAATGGGTAGCACTAAGAGCTTGTGAGTACAAAATGGAATTTGTTTGCTTGCCACCCTTGTGTCTGCTTTGAATTGTGTGATGGGTGCAGTATGTGTACTATTGATATTAGGAGTGCTTTTTATGTTAGGGCTTTGCACCCACTGACATTGTGTAAATAAATCTCTCAGATACCTTATCAATATGTTTGAGAATTTAATGGTTGTCAGTAATCATGAGGCAATGTTTACATTGCCTTAGGATGCCAATGTCTACCAAGCTGGTAATAGAGATAGAGGGAAAGGTCATATCCGTGGGTACAGAACTTTTTTTTATTGATTGGACAATTGCAGACATTTATCTTTGTTTTGTTGCGTGTACTCATTTTTTTCATTCTAAGCAGTTTTTGCAAAAGACTGTACTAAACATGATTTTTGTTCTATAAGAAGCTGGAGCATGAAAAAAACAGAGTGGCCCACTATTCTAATGTGGTAAATAACTGCTTATGTGTTAGTGCATGGTAAGTCTTTCAACGTTTACCACAGGATTATGGACACACCAAAAATAATTAGGAAAAACCTTCCATATCAGGTACTCTTACTGGCGCTATTAATTCAAAGCAATTTCCAGACTTAGGAGGGATGAAAGAAAAGTTTGAGAGCAAGTTAGATGTGTTCCTCCAAATTCAGGAGGCATGAGAGGTGTTTGTGTGCATGTGTATTGTACCTTTATGGTTTATGACTAAAAATTGATTACTTTTTAGTTTCATTCAATTAAATAAATACATAAATGCATGCATACGTGCGCACACACAACACACACATAAATGAAATACTTAGTAACAAGGCTTCAATTACAAGATGGAGGAGGGTTACTAATAGTATTCATTATCTATAGAGAAACCCAGCTGTGAATCCCACTCCTCCCCATGGGCTATTTTTGTGCTGTAACTAGTGGTAATGGTAGATAAAGGCTAAAAAGATGTGCTAATGGCTTGTTTGTGTTGTACAGGGACCAATTTGCACACAATTAAAGGTAATCACTTGAAATGTTCTCTCTTCTCGCCTCAACCTACTTACTACCCTCTCTGATGTAAGGTGTTCCCTTGCTAACCAACCTGTCTTCCTCCGCGTCTTCTAAACTGGAGACTTGCTACAACAAAATCTCGAAGTTCGCAACTACATCCAAATAGTCTACTCACCACTGTATACCTCTCCACCAGCTGCAATGGCTAATACTTCCCAATTACCTGGACTACCTCCAACTCTGTACAGCTCACTAGCTTATTTTCAAACCTATTACATGTCCAGCACTTGCAAATATCTTACCTTCATACACCCCTCACAGACCCCTAAGATCTGCCCACCGGAATCTAATCTCTGTATACAAACCAAATTGTCCTGCTGGTCAGCTACTACTGTCCTTTACCTACCTTAGCCAAAAAAAATGGAAGTCTCTCCCTCGATCTCTAAGAATTTCTGAAAACTTTGAACTCTTCAAAATCCAGCTGCATTTCTACCTCTCTCGTAGTTGGAAGTGCATTTGCACTCTACCCACCTAGCTTCCTTAATACATGATCACTTTTATTTTTTTCCTTACCCACCAGGGATTATTCCCTTGATAACTACATTCGGATCACAATCAGACATTTCTGACCTACTTGAACAAACTCTACTCTCTACTGCTATTCTCAACCTTCAGTCATGTAGATATGTATTTATATTGTATATATGCTGCAGTTCAACTGTGCTTGGTTTGCTATTTAACACTTACGGGTTGTTTGCTGTACCTTTTGCAATTGTGTATTGTATTTTGTGGTATTTTCTTGTATTTTGAATTATGTAGCTTTTACTTTGTACTATGTATTATGTAGTTTTCACTTTGTACTATGGAGCTTTTCTCCCCGGGCCTCCACTGAAAACGGGCTCTTTGAGCCCAGTGGACCTCCCTGGTCACCAAACTGGAAATAAATAAAATAAGTGAGATTTCTTACTAAAGCTGAGGCCTATGCTGAGACAGATTTGGGTATGAATATGTGAGTAAATGATTTAGACATAAACTGGCTGAAAAATGTATTATGGACTACAGCTGACCTAAATAATACATTTTTGTTAATTAGTTATTTTTTATTTTATATTATACGGGCAGTACATAACTTACCCAGACTTTAGAAGGTTTTCCTGCTAGTAAATATATAACAAGGTCAGAAAAATCAAACTCTGGTTTCGTCCACACTGATTTCGTCCACACTGACTATAACAAAAATCCTCTGCTTACCTCTTCCACTAGAAGCACTACCCCTTCTCCCTTAAGCCAGTTCCCACTGCTTAAATAAAATCTCTTCTGTTTAAACTTAAACTATGCTCCCATTTTTCTGATAACCTGCCTCCCTTCTTTCTTCCAACTTACAGCCGATTCCATAACCTACCCGATCTCAATACGTGTCAGCAGATCTATTAAAAAATCTACTGTCCCTGACATTATGCAAGCCTAGCCATAACAATTCCCTGGATATTTCTTCCCACAGTATTTACTTCTCTGGACCCCTGTCTAGCAGGGCGACTGACGTGGTCACCGGGGTGAATTTCCTATCTCCCATCCAATCATCAAGGTTCCTTTTGAAGAGGGCCAAGGAGGCGCTCTGCTTGACGTGTATGGGCAAGTCTATTCCAGAGTATGGGAAGTCTCTGGGTCAGGAACCTATCCCTCCAGCTTGTTTTGTTCATTGTGATGACAAGGTGTAGATCCCTGGAGTGTGTGGCTCTGAGGGATTGGGATTTCTTTAAGTGGAGCATGTCCAACAGCTCAGGGCTTGACATGGCCTTGTAAGTTAAGCAGAGATTGCCTCTGAGTAGACGATATGCCACAGAGTAAAGTTGGATTTTTTTTTTGATGGTCAGCATATGGCATCTGCTTTAGGCCTGTGATTCTTTTAGTGAGGTATTTCTGTGGCCTGTCCCGCTGTTGCAGATGTCTTGTGATGTACGTACCAAACGGGGCATTATACTCTATAATGGGTCTAATGAGGGATGAGTACAGTGGGACAATGACCTCCTATTTTTTCCTGATTAAAAGCCTTTAGGGATGAGGTGTGCCACATAGAAGAATTTCCTGACTGTTGTGGCTATGTGGTTATCGAAAGTGAGACCACTGTCCACCTGTGTCCCTAAGTCTCTCATCACACTTTCGATGTTTAGTGTCCTGCCACCTATGTGGTAATTCATGGATACATGTTTTTTTTCCAAAGGGGAGAACTATACATTTCTTGGCATTAAGCTTGAGCCCATGGCTCTGGCACCAGGCATCTGTTTCTGTAAGGCCCTTTTGTAGAATATCCACATCATTTGGGGATTCAGTAATGACTCCCAGTTTGCAGTCGTCTGCGAACTTTGTTAGCCAGAGTCCCTTACTGTTGGCCTGTACTTCAGAGAAGTAGATGCCAAACAAGAGTGGTCCCAGGACTGAACCCTGAGGTACTCCACTTGTCATTTGTCTGGAGCTGGATTTGGAGTAGGCTACTTTTGCAGTCTGGGTTTTGTCAGTAAGCCATTTGGCAACCCATCGAGTGACGTAGGGATTTA